>NC_061513.1:299154558-299211616 GCF_022539505.1 Lolium rigidum
AAAATAGGAATTTACGTGAAATTTCCTTCCACGGTTGATCTTCCGAAATATTGCGTTCGACGGTGCTTTTTCCGGAAGAATCTCGGCTCCGGTGCTTGATCCTCCAATGATGATGAAACATGCAAAATAGATGAAATAACATAAGTATTGTGTCCCAATATGAAATATATCAATAAATAACAGCAAATTATGATACAAAATAGTGATGCAAATTGGACGTATCACCCTCCGCCTTTGCCATGAGCAGCGCCCGGCGCGGCCAGGCTACTACGCCTCCGACTCCACCTTCCCCGGTCGAGAGCTCCGACGAGGAGTTAGAGGACGACGAAAGCCCGGACAACGTCCTCGACGCATCCATGGACGCGAAGTTCATGGCTGATGCGGAGCAGGAAGCAGAGGAGGAGCAGGCGGCCCACGCGGCGTTCGATGCCGAGATGGAACGCCGCAGGGAGGCGGCCGCCGCAGAGGACGACTCCTCCGACATCGATTGGTCCTCTGATGACCTAATGAGCCTACCCCGGAGGAGAAGTCAACTCTTTCGGGATGCTCAAGAAGACCGAGGATGCTGCGAACGAGGCGCTGCGGCAGCGCCTGTAAGAGGACGTGGCGGCTCACCGAGCTCTAGCGGCCGCAAGGTGGGCGACGGAGAAGCAGAGGAGGGAGGGACGCAACAACGGGACCGTGCCGTCGGGTAGCAAGTAGCCTAGGGCTTGCTTCTGCTGAGTTTGTAGTATATTTATGATTTTTTACTTGCTGAATAAAAAATAAAAAATAGATCGGTCCGTTGGAAGCACACCTAAATGCAAATGAACTCGCGGTTAAAATCGACCCGGTATAGGTCGTCGTCCGGTTGAAGATGCCCTTATAAATTTGTAGCATCAGACGCAGCGGCCGGCCGCAGCTGGAATGGTCCGTCCGTCGACCTGGTCACGCCCGCACCGCACGTCTGGATATTCCTCTACAGTCTACACGATCCCGGCATGCGTGACGTCGCGTGCTGGCGTAGGCGCCGACGCACGCACCGACGCGGACGGCCCCACCACCACGTCCATGTCCATGTGCGCCGCGAAGACTTCACCTCCTCCTCCTCCGCAGTCAAGTCTCCCTAGCAAGATGCAGTGTCTCTTTCTTTATGTATGCTGATTACGCAGTTTCGTCGTGGACCGCGTGCGTGCGTGCGGTGCGGTGGACGGATGCAGCCATGCCGGATCGCAGCTGGCCATGGCCACGGGCGAACGCGTCAACTTGCGCCTCGATCGGAGAGACGGAGACGGAGACGACGACGACGACGGGCTCTGCATATAGTCAACAAAACAAGCTCGGCATCCACCCATAACTTCGCTAGCTGACGATTACCTCTAACCGCGAGATGACGCCACATCTGTTAGTTCGGCCAAGGAAATTTTCCCTGTAATGAACTTACAAATCTCTTGTTTAGCTACCCAAGATATATGCATGTTTACTACTTTGACTTGACTCTGGCACCGCTGCAAAGTCTTGGTCTAGACATGCTACGCCCTACTGCTATAACATCTTCTATAATGGACAAGTGCTCCGTCAACTTGTCGCTGGTTTATTTATCCTCCCTTCTAAAACAACAAAAAAAAAAAAGGAACTAGCGGGAAAGAGGAGGCGATCCAGATAAACCAGTCTAGGGTTTTGTTCCCTCGTCGGCAACGCTGCTAGTCAGCCCGCCTTAAGTGACTTGGGTCTTGGAGATGTGCGGGAGGTTTTAGTTCTCCGTTTTAGGTTTTTTAGTGTGTTCTTTAGGATGGTGAGACGGTTGCCCTATCTCGGTTCTAGTGGTGGCCTAGCCGATCTCCTAGGATCTAGTCAGTGTTCATGTTAGTTGGTGTGGTTGCAAGTGTGGCTCTTCTAATCCACACGGTTCCCGTTCTTGGCGATAGTTGTTGCTCTAGTCCGTTGAGGCTTTAACACGATAATTTCTCGTATGTCAACTACATATAGCGCTACTAAAATGTATATAGCTACGATTTAGTGCGTAGCTATATTTAAATTTGAATACATTTTAGACAAGTTTCATGGCATGGAGGAAATATAACAAGTTAAAAGTTTTCTTTGGTATAACCGGAAAAGCAGCTCACTGATCACTGAATTTTAGTACTTCGTCCACGTACGGAACAATGGAAAAAAGCTAGTACTAGGCGGAATACATTCTGACGTAGCTAGCCGGAATAGTAGCAAGATGCTGCCCGACGGACGGTCGGGAACGAAAGTTGCAGCACGGGGCCGATCTTTTTCTACTCTACTGTTGCTAGACTAGATCACTAGGCTGTATCTATCCATCTATCACGGCCATTCACTGGACGTACGAATAAAGCAGAGTTGTCCTAGACAAGGCAAATAGGCCGGGAGTGGTTGGATCGTGGTTTGTGACGCAGTCGAAATGTGATTACACACAGTCGGGAGATCAAACAAAAGAAAAGATATGCACTACTGCACTAGCATGCAATCTTTTTTGGGCGACAGCAAACGGAAAGTGTTTTTTTTTTTGCTCTCGAGTGTTCTCTTCATATTGAAAAAAATAAAAAATATTGCAAGTCTTAAAAAATCTGAATATAGTTCTGCACTTTCTCAACAATAAATAAGTATGCCAAATCTCAACCCGGTTTTTTTTTTATTAGGGGATAGACAAAATCAGATATTTATATAGACTTGAAAATCTAGGTACTAAACTTTTATCATTTTTGTGTAGCTCAAAATACAAAGTATTTGAATTTTATATTTTGAAAATTTATGGGATACAACATTGCCTATATCCAGATTTTTTAAAAAACATTTTTTTAAAAAACTTATGAGTATGATTTTTTATAGAAAAAATAGGATCATTAGAGCTCTTGTGCACCAAATTTCTACTGGACGGTAAACTATTCGCGGATTTATCATGTGGCGCTCAATATAAAATAATACAAGGTGTAGATGATTTTTGTCTTTTTATGCGGGGATAGACTATCAGGAAAATTTCAGTACAATGAATATTTTCTGCGCCGGATTAACTTAGCACTGAATTTTTCACTGTGATCGATCCTTTAATAGATCTCCTCATATTTTCTAAAGATTACAAGAGTAGGGCTACTAACTAATACCAGCAGTGTGCTACTAATAAACCTTCCATTGCTCGAGTACATTATTCAACAGAGAAGTAAACATTCTTGTCAACAACGAAAATCGAATACCGACAAGTATTACTGAACAACCTCAGTACCACCAGTATAGTAGCGCCAGGAGTCACTGTAAATAACGAAGTAAACATAGTAACCGTACAGTAATCAACACCCCATGTGTTGCTTGGTGGCCGATGCAGTAGCAGCGATGATTAATCAAAATCAATCAGTGGACTCTGCTTGCAAGCCGCCGGGCGTCTGCTAGTAGTGCTAGTAGTAGTTCGCACGTACCGAGGGTGAGTAAACGATCAAGCTACTGCAGTAATTACCGGATCATCGTCATCATCAGTAAGAACCGGCCGCGCGGCTCTAGGCGGCGACGCGCTCCGGTCGCGGCGTAGTCGGCGCCTCGGGCTCCGGCTCGGCGTTCAGGTCGAGGAAAACGCCGGCTGGCCGCCGCGGCGGCGTGCCGTTCTCGGCGACGCGCTCGTCCACTGGTGGCCGCGGCGGCTGCTGCTGCTGCGACGGTGGAGCCGCCGGGGGAGCAGCTGGCGCGAAGTCCTCCCAGGAGAAGCTGGGTCGCCACGCCGGCGCGCGCACGGGGCCAGCTGCTGCCCCTGCTGCGCCGCCGCCGCCGCGGGAGACGAAGCGGCGGGTGGCGTCCCGCATGCGGCGCAGGATGGCGTAGAACTCCTCCACCTCCGCGTCGGACACCTCCTCGACGGCGGCCGTCGCGGCGGCGATGTCGGCGGCCGGCCGCTTGCGCTTGGCCGCGGCGGTGGGCGCGTCCATGGTGCTTGTCTGGTGGGTGGGGTGGGTGCGTTGCGTCTTCAGGAGTGTTTCGGTCTTTCGGAAGCAAGAGCGCGGAAAAGGCTTCGGTTTTATGGCGGAACCAAAAGGAAGGGCCGGCCAGTGCCCACCGAGAGCGAACGCAAAAAAGCTAGCCCTCTTTTCTTTACGACGGGACGGCGACTAACTACGGTCTCACAAAATACTTTGCCACGCGCCCACGCACCAGAGTTTCGGTGTTCACTGCAACCGCGAACATCCTTAAATCTCGAATTATATGATAGTAAAAAATACGGTGTTCACACTCAAAGTATTCGTCTGTCGTGGTCACCTTATATGGTTATACGCGATTTACCGTCACCGAATACGCACGAGTTTGTTGATGGACTCTTTTTCATGGCACAACGTGGCAAATGGTGGACATCATATGTCAGCCTCCTTGCAATCTACATAGCTACTTTTGATTAATAAAAAATAAAATGGCTAAACTGAAAAATTCGCAAAGAGATGGGAGGGTGGGGCCCACTAGTTAGGGACACCCACCCACCATCTTCCTCCAATCTCTTTCTCTTTTTTTTTTCAAGAAATTGGACTTCCCTCATTCACTATTTTGCTAGGCCGGTTCCGTTTAAGAAAACGCAAAAAGAAACAACATTTTATGGTTTATAGGGATGCGTCTCAGCCCCACGACACACGCCACATAGTTCTCAAACAAACAACAACCACACACCCCTAGGGGTGTCAACATAGAACCTACGCAAACATGGACCAAAACACTCAAATAAGACGTGAAGCTCTACCCTATTTATGGGCTTCATCCCATTCACTTCCATGTTTCAAGCCATAGCTTTAGGTGAAGCTCCCCAATCTTGAGCAGGATTAGTGGAAATCCATGGGCCAAAGCAAGTAGCATCCAGCCTACTCACCTTGATTTGTTGTAGCTTTCATTCACCACCCTCATCTTGGATCCGGCCAAAGTAGGAGATGCATCTGTAACGCCAGACCCTCCAGCACCTTGATCACACCTTCAAGACTTTCTTTTCTTTCTATGGACACATGAGTTTTCATAGAGAAAGTGTGTAGACCAACTTCAGTACATCACCTGCATACTGGACCAAGTAGATCTATTAAACACACATATAATTTGCAATTTCCAAATAGAGCATAAAGAAACGGTGTAGGCAATGTTTAGCATTTTGTGATTACTTTCACAAATCCAAAGACTAGAAGTTGTACCAAAATTAACATTAGTACAAATTCATGTTAGTAGAGACTAATTTCTCCATGATTCTTTGGCCACAACACAATCAAAGAATAAAGGTATACATACTTGAGATTCAGCACAAAATAAGCAAGTCTCTATCGGTAAATGTTGTCTCTTCTTTAAATTGTCTTGAGTTAGTAAATTATTGTTTGCCAATAGCCAAAGAAAAACATATATGTTAGGAGAAACATGGACCTTCAAAGCTGAAGATATATGAGCTCGCACTATTCCTCTAAAATTTTCCAACGACATATAAAGATCAAACAGAATATGTTCCTTTAGCTTGAAACTTCCAAATAACAGAATCTTCTCCTACGCTAAGATGGAGTGACCCAGCACTTAGAAGGAGATCATACCATCTCATCAAGAGAGACTCATCAATGCTCCTTCTAAAAGGCACCATTAGCAATCACATATAAGTCCCAAAACTTAATGACTAAGCTACAGTTTCCAAACCAATGGTCCTCCTAGAATTTCAGTTTCCTACAATTACCAACTTTTCACTCGTAACCTAACTTAGCAACCATTGTTCCCCACATAACCCCCTTCCAAAAATAAGTTTATGATTATCTAGATGTTGGCAGACAAACATATTTTAGAAGTACGAGTGTTATATTTATGGTCAATACTTTGCTTCCATAGTTTGTGGTTATCTACATGATACATATATTTTAACCTATAAAGCAAGTAGGCACAAAGTTACTTTTTGCTGAATTAGTGAACCTAGCCCACCATAATCTGTTTTTTTGAGTGAGTACACCCCAATCTGACAAATGTTGTTTATCAATTATCCTTGAAGCAATGTGCAATATGGGAATTAATCTGGTTTATAGTCCACTTTGGGAATTTCATAACAATTAATAGGTAAGAAGGGATGCTAGCCAAGCAAAGTTTGATACGAATTAACTTGGATTTATAAGAAAGCAATTTACCCCTCCAACTATCAACTTTATTGCTAACTTCGTCAATGAATGATTGGATATATTATTTTCTATGCTTTTAATATTGGATAGGCACCAATATATTACAAAGGGAAGAACTCATCCATCTAACAACTCAGGGTTCATGAAAATATTTGTGCCTGGTCCAACTCAACATTAATGGGAACCATATCACACTAGTGAAAGTGGATCATGGTCCCATTTAAGGTTCATAACAGATTCTAGGTCATTATTTAGAAATAATATAGTGTCATGATCATATTGTATGCTAATGATCACTGAAGGGAATAAGGACCTACGTCTTGTTTGATTTCAAGGATTTCAAAAGAGCGGGAATAGGAAAAACGCAAGAAAATTATTTCATGACATATGAAATCCTATAATAATGAAAATTAAACAATTTAATTAGTTGCAGACTTCGTTTGGTTGCACCACATGAAAAACGTAGGAAATTTTTATAGAGATTAAGTACATCTCATAGTTATTATAGACACACAGGAATTTTTTAAGATGTCTAACCTCTTGTTAGAATTCCTATTGGATTGTAGTATATGAAAGCAATCCATATAACTTTTGAAGAGTCCATTCCTTTGAATCAAATGTCCGGAGACATTCCTATGTATAAGAATCCAACAACTTTCAACAGCGACGACATCGATGTCTAGACATTCAAGTACCTCAACGTCTTCGCCCACATCGAGAATTGCGAGAAGTGGGCGGACGTACGCCAGAACCTCGCGAAGAACAAGGACGAGCAGTACAACCCCGACGCTCCAGCCCCTACCGCGTCGGCGGGCCGCCCCAAGCTCGGCCAGAAGAAGCTGAAAGAACTGAAGAAGGCGGGCCATCCAACAGAAAGGTTGCAAGCGTCCTTCGACAAGTGTTGGGCCGACGCGAGGGCACACGCCGCCGGGAAGGACGACAAGTACGACGTGCGGTGGAAGGAGATGCTCGCCAACCAGGGCGTCCGGATCGTTGCTGAAGGCAACCTCCGCGGCGAAGAAGAGGAAACACCGATGGATTCGGGTGGCAAGTGCAAACACCGTCCTGGCGTTCCTGATCGGCGGCAACGACGGCAAGATGGACGAGGAGACGAGGGCTTGGTACGACGCCCATTGCCAAGACATCCTCCAGCCTCTGTCGACTACTTCGTCCTCCCCTTCAACGTCCACTCCCGCGGCTGCGACACCGGCGGCCGACAATGCATCGCCACCCGATTCCGCGCCAGACAAGGCGCATGAAGGGACCGTTGATGAGCAGTTGTCGTCTAGTTTATGTTTCGATCGCCGAAATGTGGCTGGTCCGATCGCCGATCTATTGGGTGATGCTTTTGTGTAGCGGGAAGACGATTTTTTGAAACTATTTTCGCGTATGGGCGAATGACGGGGTGTGACTAGAAAAATGTTACACCCCACGCTATTTTTTTATCCAATCCGACGTTTGTTATGTCCGGATTTCCACCGAGGAGCCTCAAACGGCTAGAGATGCTCTATCAAGAGATTGATCACGGGCTGGGTTTTTTTCGTTCGTACTGTGCGAGTACACGGGGGAGGACGTACGGCGATCCAGTGACTCGTGGTCCGGTTGAACTTTCAAAGATGCACAGGAGTTGAGCGCAAAATGAATACATGTCATGATATATGGACAATCCTCATGAGATATCTGGGTCCATCAGAATGGTGGAAGTAACGCGCCACGAGACGTGCCCATTGACCCTACTGAAAACACATCAGCCATGCCAGAAAAAACGACAGCCAGCATCAGCTAAACCTAAACCTACTGCTAATAGGTAGTTGCAGGCCTTCGCTTAGCTGAACCTTCTTTAACGGGACACGGCAGCTTGCAATTTGCCATCTATGATTGGTTCGTCCGTAACAGGGGATACAAACCAGAGCAACAACAAAATAAAAAGCTTCCCTACGTCTGCAAATTGCTATCGTCACTATAGATTAGAAACTTTGGTTGATACTGTCAGTAACTTCCGGCGTTCCACAAAACCCTGGAAAATTCAAATCCACCCCTCAAAACAAGAGCATAAAACCATTGCCATCGCTCTCTCTTTTCTGAAACATGTTTGCTTACGGACGATCTCGTCACGAGGCTGACGCAACAGTGCTTTGGAAGTCACTAACTACTACTGAAAGGCTTTAAAACCAAGACCCGGGACGTAGCACGGTATAGTAGTCTTCTTACTTTTTGATTATCGGTCCACCCCAAAATTCCTATCGAATCTGTTGAGTAACATATTGTATATGTATAGGTCCCCGTGTTTTTTCAGGGTTGTACCTGTAATTATACATGTGTCCGCCTATATATATATATGAGCAGCCGGTCCTATTGGTGATGTGCAATCTCCAATAACTTCTCTACATGGTTTCAGAGACCCTTTGGATCCTGACCTAGCCGCCGCCCTCCTCTCCCCTAGGGACGCCGCCGGCCACCTCTTCCCAGCCCTAGTGTAATAACCCAGAACATAGGAACAACGAAGGGTAGATTTAGAAATAGGATGTGCATTGCATCGCAAAACGGGGGAAATTTTTGCGCCTTATTGCAACTAAACCTAAGAGGGATCGAGGTTCTCTCTCATTTTGCACTTAGGGTTAGGCAATGTGAGTTAGGGAAATTTCGACATGATCTCTGTATCTTATTGATTTGGGGAATGATTTCATTTGACAAGTGTTAATACATTTAACAATAAACATTAAACAATATAAATATGGAATTCACAATTCAAACACAACTTATGAAATCAAATGACTTTGAATTTCACATTGAATATTAAATACAACATTTAATTCAGAATATAAACATTACATAAGGCAAAAGCTCATAAACAAAAACTTGAGCTTTATTGATAATCAACACAGAATACATTTTCTTTACAATATGCTTGATACAAGAATTGATGAATAATAAACAGAAATGAAAAAGGAAAATTACAAGGTTGTCCTAAACTAAAACCTAGACTAAATGCCTTGAAGAATATCTTCTTGTCATATTCAACTTCAAAACCTGCAAAACAGAAAAGCAAATGCTAGCCAGAATGTTAAGTGTTAGAAATTCAGTTTGGACAGAGTGAAGACATCACAGAAATTCAGTTTGGACAGAGTACACTGTCACTGCACACTTGTGGTTGTCCAAAGCCTGGACAGCACAAGATAGGATCAAGCAGACCAAGACTGAGCACCACAGAGGGCTCAAGTTTCAGTATATGAGAGCTTGAGCTGGGCAAGCCACAACAAGGCCATGCATCAGCTTAGTCACAAAGCAAGCCAGGCTTGTGTGTCAAGGCCAGGGAAGAAGTAGGGCTCATATAAAAGCAGCACAAACCCTAGAAACTGTAGCAGTCGACCAGATAAGAAATTCACCAGGTAAGGGTGAAGCTAGAGCAACATAGAGTTCATCCAGTTCTTGCTCAAGAACAGGACCAACGCACACAAACCTCAGCCACCAGAAATCATGGTGACCTAGAAGATCAACCAGGTCTGGAGGTGAAGGGCTGTGAACAAACCACAAGTCTGCATCAACACAAAATCTCATTCTAGGAGCTGGAACAAGGTATACCAAGTTCCTGGAAAAGATCCAATGGATCTAATCCATAAAACATGCATGACACGATCATGGGGTTGAGCGAGATGCTCAACAGGGGTGAATCATCACTTGGTTTTGACCAAGGATCTACTGCTAGTCTAAAAAGCCACCAAAATAGAAGCCATCCGGATACGGATATTGTGCACGAAGCAAGATCTTATGCACGAGATAGCACCGAGTAGATGTATTGCAATAATTAGCAGACTAGCAAAGACTACACGAGAAAATCCTAGGCACATAACCATCGGTAAAACCCTAGATTTCATCACGAGCAAGCATATTGGCATTCATAGTTAGTATGATCCCCAAACATGCAAGCAAAGTTGAGTAGCCCACAAGATCCAACCAAATAAGTGAGCAACCAATCAGTAGCAAGGCTACTGAGGTCACATCACACTTAGCACCAGTTAAAGTAAAGCCAAATATAGAACATCATCATCCAGAGTTGGATTCAGACTCATTTGCTTGTTAAATCATTATGAACAACAAATTCATATGCAAGCAAGTAATTTAAATCATCACTGCATAAGCAGTTCATCATAAATTAATTTATTCAAGCATGAATATATCATAGATCCATGCTATTTACTGACAGTAGCATACTGTAAGGCAACACAGCACAAATCACTGCATTACAGCCACTGGATCAAGTCCAGTGAGCTAGAATAAGCAACAACACATGTATACAGTAGCATAGAGATGCTTGAGCATCAGTATCAATAAGGAAAATGCTTCACTTAGTCACAGAATTAATCAACAACCATGCACTGATATTTAATTGATCAAATGGCTCAATTGAATCAAGTCAAGCCACATAGATAAGCTAGCCAGCAAGAAATGGTTGATCCAATGGATCAATGGCTTACACAGAAGGCACAGAAGCACCTCACACACATCACTGGCATTCACAAGTGTCACAGATACACAGCAGTACACCTAGACAAGCAAGTGTAGATTGCCAGTAAGCATAGCAAGCCCATAAGCAAGCACAGCATAGCATAGCAAGATCAGAGCATGCTAGGAGCAATAGATAATCAACATATGGCATGTACAGCAAGCAAGGCAGCACTGACCAGTACCAGAAATTGGTAGATTGGCCATAGCTTGCAGAAAATGGAAGCACAGGAAACTTAGGCAGCTATGGCAAGGCTCTGTGTGATCACAGGATCACCAGAGAGCAGTAGAACAGGAGGAAGAAGAAGCAGAGTAGCTTGGGCGGCGCACAGGCATGGAGAAGAGAAGGAGAAGGAGCATATCACTTACATGCGCCTGGTGGCAGAGGCTATGGCATGGCGAGGCAGTGCTCGCGCGGCCATAGCAGCTGCAAGACCCAGGGTAGGCGCCGGTGTTACGCCGACGAGCACGAACACCACCACAGCAGCACACGGCACGGAGATGACGGCACTGGTACTGCAAGCAGCACCGCACCAGGTCGGTCTCAGGGGGCGCGCACGTCAACGGCGAGGACGAGAGTTCGCCGGAGACCACCAAATTGCCCGAGGCGATTCTCCAGTGGATCCAGAGCAGAGGCGATTCGCCAGGAGAGGAGGAGATTGAAGAAACCACGCGGACAGATCAAAAGATCGTCTCGCGGCGGTCCAGATCAGGTAGGTGGCGAAGGTAGGGAGGCCAGGAGGTGGCTGGAGCACGGCGGCGGCCATGGCGGCGACGCCATCGCCACGGGGTCGCGAGAGATTAGGGTTAGGGCAAGCGAGCGAGAGAGACGCGTAAGTGAGCGAGGTGGGCCACGTCGGCGCCACCGAACCACTATGGGGCATGCCTTAGTGGGCTGTCCCATGGGCTTAAGCTAATGGGCTGGCCCAATAGGGGCCAGGGGGTATTTTGGACTTTTCACAAATTAGAAAAAAGGCCAGAATTTCACCAATTTTTAGTAAATAAAATACAACTCTAAAAATCCATTAAAAATTGGATTAGTGAATAAAAAATAAATCTTAACCAGAATAAAATATGTAATAGAATTTAAGAAACAAATTCAAAATTATGAATTTGAAGAATTTAAAATAATAACTTGGAATTTCAAACTATTATTTCCTTGTATTTAAAATCCAAGGAAAAATCTCAAATAAGTTCAAATACTTATTTTCAAACATTTCAAAAGGAAATTCTATTATTCCAAGTCATTTCTATTGAGAAAGGTATTTTTCAAAGAAAAATACTCTATTCCTTTTTATTCCAAAACTATAGAGGCAACTCTATGATTTCAAATTATTTTTGGAATGAATAAATGAATCACCAAGTAAAGTATTTTTACTTTGAATTATATTACTTTATGTGAATTAAAGTGGTTTACACATTAAATCAATTGCAAGTTACTGCCAAAGGCATAAATCTTAACTCAACCCTAAATTTGCAATAACTCATTGGGGTAAAGGGATTCAACATAAAATAATACATCCATGATTGCATTATTTGGATTTTATAACATTGTCCTTACCGGACAATGATGCTTCTTAAAGAACCCGAGATCCAGGTTCCATCAACTGGATTGAACTGCACTATCTCGCAGTCCACAGGCAAGTTCACCCTTGCTCATGTCAATTTGAGTATTTTCTATCAATTTAATGCAAAGCTATATTACTTATCACTCCTGCATTGAAAATGAAATGTTACCTTTCCAATTATGAATATGACTATGTGGTCGGCAATGGAACCATGGTATGTGTTGATTGGTGGAGGTTCCATTGCAAGGGTACTATTCATCTAGGACTAAGTACCAATGCCGTCCAGTGATTCTGGCGCCGTACATATCGCGTTGACCATAAGATCTATAATGGCTCTGGGGAATCCAGCTGTATCTTTTCCCTCTCGCATGCCAACGGACTGGTAATAGGGGTTGCCCGGATCGGTCTATCTTTGGTAAAGGTGGGGACATGTGGTCCTGCACGGTCTACCATTAGATACAGGAGAGGGTAGACTTATTATCGGTCTATGAAGGATTGTAAGGGTTGTCCGGATCGGTCTACCTATGGTGTATAGGACAGGGCATATTAATTGTTCGGAACGGTCTACCTTATTGGAAAAGGTGAGAACAAGGGCTCGTGTCGGTCTACCCATAGATATAGGAGAGGACAGACTTACAAAGGGTGGGTCCGCGAGGTCGCGGAGAAGGCGGTGTGGGCTTGGATCTTTATACCTGGCCTCACACCAAGGAAGTGTGAACGGGGGCAAGTCCCTGCGGCTGGCAAAAAGGATGAGATCTCTTATGGGAAAAGTAACGCACCTCTGCAGAGTGTATCAAATTGTGGCTGTCACTCCTTGTTCCGGGAAGGGAACTGCGAACGCGGCAGGAAAGGAACTCCGTGAAGTTCTAGTCAACCTGTGAAGACTGACGGGCATAGTTTTCAGAATAAAATAAATCTTTTGAAGAAATGATTTCGAAACATGCATTGACCTAAGATTTTCTGATCGAGGGTCGTAGCTAGTGCATCAAACACCTTTTACTCTTTTGAACTTGCTAAGTACCCCTGTACTCACTTTCTTTCGACACCCTTGCTAGACTGTGATCCGGAAGTGGAGGCCATCAACGATGGAGCACCAGAAGGAAGTTACGAGCTGGTCTACGAGGAACCTGATCTTACTGGCGGAGTTGAAGGAGTAGACTATGGGATAGTCTACGGACCCGAGGACGCGAAGGTGGAGGAGTAGTGATATATCCTAGCATCATAGAGCCGAGCAACGTAGAACTTACCTAAATAAGTTGTTGAGCTCTCTTTATATTTGGTTATGAGTTGTAATCGTACTTAAGTAGTATCTTAAGGTGTTCTCATAGGACCTGTGAGAATACCAACTTTTTAAGACAATGTTTGTAATAATATATGGAGTGTTTTGACCTGCAATGTTTATGTTGTACCACTCTGAGGGATATGGCAATTTGTGAAGAAGTCCCTTCACAAAGATCATATCAACAACTTGTATACTACAACATGCAGTGGTATGCTGGGTCACCGCAGCTGGTATCAGAGCAATTGTTGCGACCTTAGGTTGGAAAAACCTAGTATAGGGAAGAAACCTATAGGAGTTAAGTTGAAATAGTAAAGGATTCTCTAAAAATATGATGTTTATTCACTTGAGAATAGAAAAATCATATATTTTAGTGCGATAAATCTTTATTATAACTATTATGATGCACTATCACTACTAATCTTCTGCTTTTGTATATAGCCATAATGGCGTACACGTTTCCCAAGAGGACTTTGAGGATGGTTGATGGCTGGCTCGGTGATTATGAGGGACCACTTACAGATCTCCTGCGTGGGATGCTGAAGGAACTTCATTGTGAAACTCGGATACCTGTTCTCAAGTACATCTATTATGATGGAGAGATCGTAGCCAAGTGCAGAGTTTCAGTTCAATTACCTGCGCAACTGGAGATGAGTCGTATAATGCCATACGGAGAAGCCAAAACACTTACCACAACCTTTCACATGGCCATATTGAGGCAATCCTTGAAATAAGGCAGCACAAGTCAGTAGAACTGTTATGTTCGGAGTATTCTCATATACCTCATGCCGAGGAAGATGAAGACCCTACTCTGAATCATCTGCTGGTGGCAAACAAACATCCTGAAGTTGCAGCGCATCACATGGACAGCTGTAAGTCTTTGCTGACTACGATGTACCTTTTACACATGAAGATGGTGGGTGAGATTGACCACATGCTAGCTGAGTTCACGGACCCTGATAAAGTCCAAGCTCGGATGCATGATTTGAGGGCACAACCCCAACATACAACACCCTTCTTTAGCCTAAACAGCCCTGTAGATTGGAGTGGCCAGTCACCCAAGAGAGATCCACTTACACCCAACTTTGTCCCACACTATCCACATGTGTCAGCATCATATGATTCTGGATATGGGGGAGATAACTCATGGAACCTAAACTGCTCGGAGTCACCAATCGAAAACTCGACTGGTTGGCGTTTCGGGGAACCTTTTGGAGATAAGGAGGAACCTATTCCATGTGACACTGGAGATGAAAGTGGCGGGGTTAACCAGTATATTAACTGACACTATGGGCAGGAAGAGAAAGGTACTGATTCCATTTCTTTGGACTTGGAGATGGGGTTCTCTAAACCATCACAGTACGAGGAAGATGAGAGCTCTGGAGTGAAAAAGAAGAAGAAGAAGATGATGAGGGGGCAGGTGAATCGAAACCCTTCATGGATGACCAATGAAGGGGGTATGTATCCTACTGGGGATACATACGAGTCATTGTCCAATTACTTTGGCATGACTGATCTCTGTCTTGGCACTTCGTCCGATTCAGATTACATACCTACTGGAAGGACCTTTGTTCCGGATGGTGTCCGGAAGACAAGTCGCTGTACCGGATGGACCCCAGGAATGTATGCGTAGGTGAATGAAGACGATGAGGAGTAAGCTCTGGAGAAGAATAAAGTAGTATAGGGGTATTGTACTAGAACGTATTTTAAATTCCGTTGGCTTGGGCTTGAAGCCAAATAAGTGGTTATATATGTACCACATGTAATATATGTGTGTAAGTTATGTAATATACGGTGTATATACATAATAAATGTTTGTTTTGGATTTGCTTCTTGATTTCATTATGTCACTAGTTCTGGGCAATGAGTTGAGCTCAGAAAACATTTGCATGGTGTAATTATGAGTAATCGCTCTTTGTTACAGGACTAGGGGGAATGGCGTTAGTTGAAACCGAAGATGCTCGGAGAGAGCGGGAGGCGAAAGAAAAGAGAGAAGCGGATGCAGCAGCTAGAGCGAGAGAATGCACCACCACCACCACACCCAATGATGCATCCAGATTTCCAACAGTACATGAGAGCAATGGAAGAAGATAGGAGGAGGTACCAGGAGAGTCAAAACAAGAACATGCAAGATTTCTTTACCCACGTCATCAATGAAAGGGGTAATGAAGGCAAGGGAGTAACCTTATCAGATTTCCAGAATGCGAGACCACTACCAATGGATGCAGAAGACTGGCTCATGGACACGGAAAGAAAGTTGAGGACCGTTGGATGCAATGATGAAGAAAAGATTCGATATGCAACCTATTTGTTGTCAGGACCAGCAGCATCATGGTGGGAGAATCTTGTGGCAGTGCACCCTCCAGAAAAGGTGTTCACCTGGGAGGAATTCAAGAAGAAGTTCCGGGATGCCCATGTTCCGGAGAGCGTGGTGGAGCTGAAGAAGAGGGAGTTTGATGAGCTACATCAGAATACTGCACCTATTATACAATATGTTCGAGATTTCAACAGGTTGTCAAGATATGCACCTGAGGAAGTGGACACTGAGGAGAAAAGAAAGAAGCGATTCATGAAAGGCATGAATCCATACATGAAGATGCAACTGAGGTTGGCACGGACTGCAGAATTCCAGGAACTGATTGATTCGGCAATCACTTTCGAGGATGACTACAGGCAGGTCCAAGAGGATAGGAGGAAGAGGGCTCGTATCGAGCCAAGAAAGTACCCAATTAGTAAATGAACACCAGATCAGAGTTTCAAACCCCGATTCCGATCTACTGGTAATCAGTACAAATGGGGAGGTCAGAATCAGAATCCCAAGTCTCAGATCATCTGTAACAACTGTGGGCAGAGGGGACACGTCCGAAAGGAGTGTCGGAAACCCAGGATCATAACAACAACAACAACAACAACAACAACAACAACAACAACAACAACAACAACAACAACAACAACAACAACAACAACAACAACAACAACAACAACAACAACAACAACAACAACAACAACAACAACAACAACAACAACAACAACAACAACAACAACAACAACAACAACAACAACAACAACAACAACAACAACAACAACAACAACAACAACAACAACAACAACAACAACAACAACAACAACAACAACAACAACAACAACAACAACAACAACAACAACAACAACAACAACAACAACAACAAGAAGAAGAAGAAGAGGGGCAAGCCATATGGAAAGCTGAATTGCACAACTTTGGAGCAAGCGGGAGAGTCGGATCAAGCAGCCTTAGGTACGCTCATCATCCTTACTCATCCTGGCAAAGTATTATTTGATACTGGAGCAACTACATCATTTCTTGCACGGAAATTTGTGGAGAAATACGGGCTTAGATGTTCCAAGTTAGAAACACCTATAACTGTCTTATCTGCGGGGGGAACGATTTTAGTAACTCACGTGAAAGAAGCACAGGTCATAACTATTTGTGACTGTGTATATTTCGCGGACCTATTCATCATTCCCATGAAGGACATATCAGTTATCCTAGGAATGGATTGGTTGACGGAGAATGGAGCAGTAATCAACTGTGGAGACAAGACAGTATCACTTCGCAATTCAATAGGAGGTCAGATAGTGTTCCAAGGAGACAAATACACTCAGTTGGAGATAGGATTGGAACTGAATAGTCTGAAGGAGGTGAAGATTGAAGACATCCCTGTAGTGAATGAGTTTCAAGATGTATTTCCCAAGGAACTACCGGGAATGCCACCCGATAGAGATATCGAGTTTACCATAGATCTGATTCCTGGCACAGCACCAATATCTCAACCACCATATAAGATGGGACCAAAGGAGTTAGTGGAACCGAAGGCTCAGATAGATGAACTGGAACAGAAGGGATTTATCCAAGAAAGTGTGTCACCATGGGGTACACCAGTTATTTTTGTGGATAAAAGAGATGGAGGAAAGAGAATGTGTGGAGATTACAGGAATCTTAACAATGTAACCATCAAGAACAAGTATCCTTTACCCAGAATACAAGATTTTTTTGATCAAGTTCAAGGAGCTGGAGTCTTCTCAAAGATAGATTTAAGGTCATGATATCATCAAATCAAGATCAAGAAGGAAGATATGCCAAAAACAGCGTTTGTATCAAGGTATGGACACCATGAATACTTGGTTGTACCATTTGGACTAACAAATGCACCAGCTATTTTCATGAATTTGATGAACAAGATATTCATGAAGTACTTGGACAAGTTTGTGATCGTGTTTATCGATGATATTTTGATCTACTCCAAAGACAAAGAAGAACATGCCAAGCATTTGAAGATAGTTCTGCAGATTCTAAGAGAACATCAGTTATATGCAAGGTTCAGCAAGTGCAAGTTTTGGTTAGATAGTGTTGAATTTCTTGGACATGTCATAACCAAAGAAGGAATAGCAGTGAATCCAAGCAAGGTTCAGTCAGTATTGGAATGGAAGTCACCTAAAAATGCTAAGGAAATAAGAGGATTCCTTGGTATGGCAGGTTATTATCAGAGATTCATTGAAGGATTTTCGAAGATTGCTGGACCAATGACCAAGTTACTCAAGAAGAATACCCCATTTGTGTGGACTGATGAGTGTGAAACCAGTTTCCAAACACTCAAGGAGAAGTTAACCACGGCACCGGTGTTAGCAGTTCCGGAACCCGGAAAGGATTACACGGTGTATTGTGATGCTTCCAAGAATGGACTTGGATGTGTTCTAATGCAAGATCGTGAGGTGATAGCTTACGGATCAAGACAACTAAAGCCACATGAACATAATTACCCAGTACATGACTTAGAGTTGGCGGCAGTCGTGTATGCTTTGAAAAGTTGGAGGCAATTTCTCTATGGATCCAAATGTGAGTTATATACGGATCACAAGAGTTTGAAATATTTCTTCACTCAGAAGGAATTAAACATGAGACAAAAGAGATGGTTAGAGTTGATTAAGGACTATGAACTGACAAGCAACTATACACCAGGAAAGGCTAATGTAGTAGCAGATGCTTTAAGCAGGAAGAGTACCGAATCAACCTACGGAATGGGAGATTCCAAAAGAACTTCGGAAAGAACTAGAGGAAGCTCAGATTTTGTTTATCCAAGGTGATACAGTGGGAAGTATAGCAACCATGAGGATCATGGATGAAATGTACTCAGACTTAAAGTATGAAATCATTCGGAAGCAAGTGGATGATTCATTCATCCAAGAAGAAATCAAAAGGATTGGAGAAGGTAAACCATCAGAATTCAATCTCAGAGAGTTTGATTCTCTATACTTTCAGAAGAGAATATGTGTACCGGATGATCCAGAATAAAGTCAATCATATTGAAGGAAGCACATGAAACCCCTTATTCAATACATCCGGGAAGTACTAAGATGTATATGGATTTGAAGGAAATGTTCTGGTGGAACAACATGAAAAGAGAGATAGCTCAATATGTCTCTGAATGTCATACATGTCAGCGAGTGAAAGCTGAACATCAGAGTCCTGCTGGACTATTAAAACCCTTAGAGATACCCGAATGGAAATGGGATGAAATTGGAATGGATTTCGTTACTGGTCTACCAATGACTAGTAAAAAGAAGGATATGATATGGGTAATCGTGGATAGACTTACCAGGAGTGCTCATTTCATACCAGTAAACCAGAAAGATGATTCTGAAAAGCTGGTGAACATATGTGTTAAAGAAATAGTTAGCAAGCATGGAGTACCAAAGAAGATAGTCTCAGATCGAGGTTCGATCTTCACATCAGCATTTTGGAAACAACTCCAGGAGGCTTTGGGATCCAAGTTGGATTTCAGTACAACATATCATCGACAAACCGGAGGACAAACTGAAAGAACCAATCAGATACTTGAAGACATGCTTAGGGCTTGTGCTCTAAACTTTGGAGGCTCATGGGAGGACCATCTACCATTGGCGGAATTCTCATATAACAATAGTTATCAGAGTAGTATCCAGATGGCACCATATGAAGCATTGTACGGGAGGAAATGTCGATCTCCAATCTGTTGGTTTGAGACAGGTGAAAACAAGGAGTTTACACCCGACTACATCAAGGAGAGACAAGGAGTCATCGAGGTTATCAGAGATAGACTCAAGATAGCCCAAAGTCGACAAAAGAGTTATGCTGACCAAAGGAGAAGAGTTTGGGAGCCAAAAGTAGGAGATATGGTATATCTGAAAGTTAGCCCAATGAAAGGACTCAAGAGGTTCGGAGTAAAAGGAAAGTTAAGTCCTCGATATATAGGACCATTCAAGATACTCAGTCAAAATCAAGGAACAACTTTTGAGTTGGAATTACCGGAGCAATTGAAACTAGTTCACAATGTATTTCATGTATCACAACTCAGAAAATGTTTGAAGGCACCTCATGATCCCATTACACATGAAGAAATAGAGCTACAATCAGACTTAACCTATGTGGAGAAGCCTGAAAAGATTTTGGAAGTACAATGGAAGAAGTTAAGAAATAGAGCAATCAAATACTGTAAGATTCAATGGCAACATCATCCATAACGAGAAGCAACATGGGAAACCGAAGAAGAGCTCAGGAAGTCCTACCCCGAGTTATTCAGGTACCAATCTTAACTTCGGGACGAAGTTTCTGTTAAGGGGGAGATGCTGTAATAACCCACAACATAGGAACAACGAAGGGTAGATTTAGAAATGGGATGTGCATTGCATCGCAAAACGGGGGAAATTTTCGCACCTTATTGCAACTAAACCTAAGAGGGATCGAGGTTCTCTCTCATTTTGCACTTAGGGTTAGGCAATGTGAGTTAGGGAAATTTCGACATGATCTCTTTTGTATCTTATTGATTTGAGGAATGATTTCATTTGACAAGTGTTAATACATTTAACAATAAACATTAAACAATATAAATATGGAATTCACAATTCAAACACAACTTATGAAATCAAATGACTTTGAATTTCACATTTAATATTAAATACAACATTTAATTCAGAATATAAACATTACATAAGGCAAAAGCTCATAAACAAAAACTTGAGCTTTATTGATAATCAACACAGAATACATTGTCTTTACAATATGCTTGATACAAGAATTGATGAATAATAAACAGAGAAAAAGGAAAATTACAAGGTTGTCCTAAACTAAAACCTAGACTAAATGCCTTGAAGAATATCTTCTGGTCATATTCAACTTCAAAACCTGCAAAACAGAAAAGCAAATGCTAGCCAGAATGTTAAGTGTTAGAAATTCAGTTTGGACAGAGTGAAGACATCACATAAATTCAGTTTGGACAGAGTACACTGTCACTGCACACTTGTGCTTGTCCAAAGCCTGGACAGCACAAGATATGATCAAGCAGACCAAGACTGAGCACCACAGAGGGCTCAAGTTTCAGTATATGAGAGCTTGAGCTGGGCAAGCCACAGCAAGGCCATGCATCAGCTTAGTCACAAAGCAAGCCAGGCTTGTGTGTCAAGGCCAGGGAAGAAGTAGGGCTCATATAAAAGCAGCACAAACCCTAGAAACTGTAGCAGTCGACCAGATAAGAAATTCACCAGGTAAGGGTGAAGCTAGAGCAACACAGAGTTCATCCAGTTCTTGCTCAAGAACAGGACCAACACACACAAACCTCAGCCACCAGAAATCATGGTGACCTAGAATATCAACCAGGTCTAGAGGTGAAGGGCTGTGAACAAACCACAAGTCTGCATCAACACAAAATCTCATTCTAGGAGCTGGAACAAGGTATACCAAGTTCCTCACTTGGTTTTCACCAAGGATCTCTGCTAGTCTAAAAAGCCACCAAAATAGAAACCATCCAGATACAGATCTTGTGCACAGAAGCAAGATCTTATGCACAGATAGCACCAGTAGATGTATTGCAATAATTAGCAGCCAGTAAAGACTACACAGAAAATCCTAGGCACATAACCATCAGTAAAACCCTAGATTTCATCACAGGCAAGCATATTGGCATTCATAGTTAGTATGATCCCCAAACATGCAAGCAAAGTTGAGTAGCCCACAAGATCCAACCAAATAAGTGAGCAACCAATCGGTAGCAAGGCTACCGAGGTCACATCACACTTAGCACCGATTAAAGTAAAGCCAAATATAGAACATCATCATCCAGAGTTGGATTCAGATTCATTTGCTTGTTAAATCATTATGAATAACAAATTCATATACAAGCAAGTAATTTAAATCATCACTGCATAAGCAGTTCATCATAAATTAATTTATTCAAGCATGAATATATCACAGATCCATGCTATTTACTGACAGTAGCATACTGTAAGGCAACACATCACAAATCACTGCATTACAGCCACTGGATCAAGTCCAGTGAGCTAGAATAAGCAACAGCACATGTATACAGTAGCATAGAGATGCTTGAGCATCAGTATCAACAAGGAAAATGCTTCACTTAGTCATAGAATTACTCAGCAACTAAGCACTGACATATAATTGATCAAATGGATCAATTGAATCAAGTCAAGCCACATAGATAAGCTGGCCAGCAAGAAATGGTTGATCTAATGGATCAATGGCCTACACAGAAGGCACAGAAGCACCTCACACACATCACTGGCATTCACAAGTGTCACAGATACACAGCAGTACACCTAGACAAGCAAGTGTAGATTGCCAGTAAGCATAGCAAGCCCATAAGCAAGCACAGCATAGCATAGCAAGATCAGAGCATGCTAGGAGCAATAGATAATCAACATATGGCATGTACAGCAAGCAAGGCAGCACTGGCCAGTACCAGAAATTGGTAGATTGGCCATAGCTTGCAGAATATGGAAGTACATGCAACTTAGGTAGCTATGGCAAGGCTCTGTGTGATCACAGGATCACCAGAGAGCAGTAGAACAGGAGGAAGAAGAAGCAGAGTAGCTTGGGCGGCGCACAGGAATGGAGAAGAGAAGGAGAAGAAGCAGATCACTTACATGCGCCTGGTGGCAGAGGCTATGGCATGGCGAGGCAGTGCTCGCGTGGCCATAGCAGCTGCAAGACCTAGGGTAGGCGCCGGCGTTACGCCGATGAGCACGAACACCACCACAGCAGCACGACACGGAGATGACGGCACTGGTACTGCAAGCAGCACTGCATTAGGTCGGTCTCAGGGGGCGCGCACGTCGACGGCGAGGACGAGAGTTCGCCGGAGACCACCAAATCGCCCGAGGCGATTCTCCAGTGGATCCAGAGCAGAGGCGATTCGCCAGGAGAGGAGGAGATTGGAGAAACCACGCGGACAGATCGACAGATCGTCTCGCGGCGGTCCAGATCAGGTAGGTGGCGAAGGTAGGGAGGCCAGGAGGTGGCCGGAGTACGGCGGCGGCCATGGCGGCGACACCATCGCCACGGGGTCGCGAGAGATTAGGGTTAGGGAAAGCGAGCGAGAGAGACGCGTAAGTGAGAGAGGTGGGCCGCGTCGGCGCCACCGAACCACTATGTGGCATGCCTTAGTGGGCTGTCCCATGGGCTTAAGCTAATGGGCTGGCCCAATAGGGGCCAGGGGTATTTTGGACTTTTCACAAATTAGAAAAAAGGCCAGAATTTCACCAATTTTTAGTAAATAAAATACAACTCTAAAAATCCATTAAAAATTGGATTAGTGAATAAAAAAATAAATCTTAACCAGAATAAAATATGTAATAGAATTTAAGAAACAAATTAAAAATTATGAATTTGAAGAATATAAAATAATAACTTGGAATTTAAAACTATTATTTCCTTGTATTTAAAATCTAAGGAAAAAACTCAAATAAGTTCAAATACTTATTTTCAAACATTTCAAAAGGAAATTCTATTATTCTAAGTCATTTCTATTGAGAAAGCTATTTTTCAAAGAAAAATACTCTATTCCTTTTTATTCCAAAACTATAGAGGCAACTCTATGATTTCAAATTATTTTTGGAATGAATAAATGAATCACCAAGTAAAGTAGTTTTACTTTGAATTATATTACTTTATGTGAATTAAAGTGGTTTACACATTAAATCAATTGCAAGTTACTGCCGAAGGCATAAATCTTAACTCAACCCTAAATTTGCAATAACTCATTGGGGTAAAGGGATTCAACATAAAATAATACATCCATGATTGCATTATTTGGATTTTATAACATTGTCCTTACCGGACAATGATGCTTCTTATAGAACCCGAGGTCCAGGTTCCATCAACTGCATTGAACTGCACTATCTCGCAGTCCACAGGCAAGTTCACCCTTGCTCATGTCAATTTGAGTATTTTCTATCAATTTAATGCAAAGCTATATTACTTATCACTCCTGCATTGAAAATGAAATGTTACCTTTCCAATTATGAATATGACTATGTGGCTGGCAATGGAACCATGGTATGTGTTGATTGGTGGAGGTTCCATTGCAAGGGTACTATTCATCTAGGACTAAGTACCAATGCCGTCCAGTGATTCTGGCGCCGTACATATCGCGTTGACCATAAGATCTATAATGGCTGCAGGGAAGCCAACTTGTATCTTTTCCCTCTCGCATGCCAACGGACTGGTAATAGGGGTTGCCCGGATCGGTCTATCTTTGGTAAAGGTGGGGACATGTGGTCCTGCACGGTCTACCATTAGATACAGGAGAGGGTAGACTTATTATCGGTCTATGAAGGATTGTAAGGGTTGTCCGGATCGGTCTACCTATGGTGTATAGGACATGGCATATTAATTGTTCGGAACGGTATACCTTATTGGTAAAGGTGAGAACAAGGGCCTGTGTCGGTCTACCCATAGATATAGGAGAGGACAGACTTACAAAAGGGTGGGTCTGCGAGGTCGCGGAGAAGGCGGTGTGGGCTTGGATCTTTATACCTGGCCTCACACCAAGGAAGTGTGAACGGGGGAAAGTCCTCGC
Organism: Lolium rigidum; assembly: GCF_022539505.1. NCBI lineage: Eukaryota > Viridiplantae > Streptophyta > Magnoliopsida > Poales > Poaceae > Lolium > Lolium rigidum. Next base: position 299,178,896 of record NC_061513.1, read on the forward strand.
GGTCGGCAAAAAGGATGAGATCTCTTATGGGAAAAGTAACGCACCTCTGCGAGTGTATCAAATTGTTGCTTGTCACTCCTTGTTCGGGAAGGGAAGCTGCGAACGCGGCGAGAAAGGAACTCCGTGAAGTTCTAGTCAACTCTGTGAAGACTGACGGGCATAGTTTTCAGAATAAAATAAATCTTTTGAAGAAATGATTTCGAAACATGCATTGACCTAAGATTTTCTGATCGAGGGTCGTAGTTAGTGCATCAAACACCTTTTACTCTTTTGAACTTGCTAAGTACCCCTGTACTCACTTTCTTTCGACACCCTTGCTAGACTGTGATCCGGAAGTGGAGGCCATCAACGATGGAGCACCAAATGGAAGTTACGAGCTGGTCTACGAGGAACCTGATCTTACTGGCGGAGTTGAAGTATTAGACTATGGGATAGTCTACGGACCCGAGGACGCGGAGGTGGAGGAGTAGTGATATATCCTAGCATCATAGAGCCGAGCAACGTAGAACTTACCTAAATAAGTTGTTGAACTCTCTTTATATTTGGTTATGAGTTGTAATCGTACTTAAGTAGTATATTAGGGTGTTCTCATAGGACATGTGAGAATACCAACTTGTTAAGACAATGTTTGTAATAATATATGGAGTGCTATGACCTGCAATGTTTCTGTTGTACCACTCTGAGGGATATGTCAATTTGTGAAGAAGTCCCTTCACAAAGATCATATCAACGACTTGTATACTACAACATGCAGTGGTATGCTGGTTCACCGCACCTAGCCGCCGCCCTCCTCTCCCCTTGGGCGCCGCCGCTCCCAACCCTAGCCGCCGCCCCTTGATGACCCACAAGTATAGGGGGTGTATCGTAGTATCTTCGATAAGTAAGAATGTCGATCCCAACGAGGAGCAGAAGGTGTTGACAAGCAACTTCGATGAAGGATTCACTGTAAATGCTCACAAACAAGTATTCAAGGGGTTTTGATGTAACAGATGAATAAGGTACGAGTAAGTAAAATGCGAGAGAAATAATTGCAGCGAGTGGCCCAATCCTTTTTAGCACAAAGGACAAGCCGGTTTGTTTACTTATAATGACCAAACGTTCTTGAGGACACACGGGGATTTTAGTCTAGTGCTTTCGCTACATACAGCTAATTAATCTTCATTGTTTTGATAAGTGTTGTGTGGGTGAACCTATGCTAATGCACCGCCCTTCCTAGGACTAATACATACTTGTGATTATACCCCTTGCAAGCATCCGCAACTACAAGAAAGTAATTAAGATAAATCTAACCACAGCCTTAAACTCTGAGATCCTGCTATCCCTCTTGCATCGATATACCAACGGGGGCTCAGGTTTCTGTCACTCCGGCAACCCTGCAATCAGCAACCGAATACAAGATGCACTCCCCTAGGCCCATAAATGGTGAAGTATCGTGTAGTCGACGTTCACACGACACCACTAGAAGAATGACACCACAACTTAAATATCATAACATTGAATATTACTCAACCATAGTTCACTACTAACATTTGGACTTCACCCATGTCCTCAAGAACTAAACGAACTACTCACGAGACATCATATGGAATACAATCAGAGGTGATATGATGATGAATAACAATCTGAACATAAACCTTGGTTCAACGGTTTCACTCAATAGCATTAATAACAAGTAGAAATCAACACCGGGAGAGTTTCCCCTATCAAACAATCAAGATCCAACCCAAATCGTTACAGCGGTGACGAGGTGCAGCGGTGATGATGGCGGTGTAGATGGTGGAGATGATGATGATGATGATGATGGAGATGATGTCCAGCTCGATGACGATGGCGATGGCATCGATTTCCCCCTCCGGGAGGGAATTTCCCCGGCGGATTCCTGCCCGCCGGAGAGCTCTTTTCTCTCTGGTGTTCTCCGCCCCGCAGAGGCGGCTGTAACCCTTCGTGAGGTACCCTCTGTGGCTTAGGTTTTCAGGACGAAGGAGTACGCGAAGAAAAGGAGGCGAAAGGGGCTGTGGGGCCCTCACACCACAAGGTGGCGCGGCCAGGCCATGGGCCGCGCCGCCTCGTTGTCCGGGCCCACCTTGGGTCCAGCTGGCTCCCCCTTCTGGCTCCCTTCGTCATCTGGAAAAATAGGAATTTACGTGTAATTTCCTTCCACAGTTGATCTTCCAAAATATTGCGTTCTGACGGTGCTTTTTCCAGCAGAATCCTGACTCCGGTGCTTGATCCTCCAATAATGATGAAACATGCAAAATAGATGAAATAACATAAGTATTGTGTCCAAATATGAAATATATCAATGAATAACAACAAATTATGATACAAAATAGTGATGCAAATTGGACGTATCAACTCCCCCCAAGCTTAGACCTCGCTTGTCCCCAAGCGAAACTGAGCTCAATAAACAAGACCACATGTTTATGGAGTGAATAGTCGATAAATAAAATACGGACAAGAAGCATCATATTGATTCACACAAGACATTCTAGTAGACATTCTCTTCATATAACTCAACTTGAAATAAGTAAAGAGAGATCACAAATAAAGGTGCATAGGAAATCATAAGTGGTTATGGCAAACTTTGTTCTTGGTCAGAGAACTACTAACGGATTATACTTATCTTCTAAGCAAAGCTTTCATATTAGAATTCATATAGCAGGGCTTTCATTCTCAATCATAACAGTCCCCTCATAATCATTGATAATTTTCAAAGTCATATTCATTCAGATAAAATTTGTACTAAACAAGAAAGTATAAATGACATGATTAGCTCAATCATAGCATAAATGGTTGGTTCACAACAACTCAATTGCTTGCTTAAGACAGAGGGAAATAGGTTTACTCGACTCAACATAAAAGTAAAAGATAGGCCCTTCGCGAGAGGAAGCGGGGATTAAATCATGTGCTAGAGCTTTTCAAGTTTTGAAATCATATAAAGAGCATAAAAGTAAGGTTTTGAGCGGTGTTTGTTGTTGTCAACGAATGGTAGCGGGCACTCTAACCCCTTGCCAAACGAACCTTCCAAGGGCGGCTCCCATGAGGGACGGCATCTCTACCAGCAAGGTAGATCATCCCCCTTCTCTTTTGTTTACACATGTATTTTAGTTTTATTATGGATGACACTCCCCCCAACCTTGGCTTTCTTAATCCATGGCTAACCAAATCCTCGGGTGCCTTCCAACATTCACATACCATGGAGGAGTGTCTATTGCAACATTAAGTTGCCTACTGATAAATCAGGGCAAAACATGTGAAGAGAATTATTAATGAAAGTTATTAATTGTTCCCAGCTCTTATTGCAAAATTATTGGATAAGCGGATGTGCCACTAGTCCATTGGTGAAAGTCCGCCCAACAAGATTGAAAGATAAAACACCACATACTTCCTCATGAGCTATAAAACATGGACACAAATAAGGAGTAGTATAGTTTGAATTATTTAAAGGTAGCACATGAAGTATTTACTTGGAATGGCAGAAAATACCATGTAGTAGGTAGGTATGGTGGACACAAATGGCCTAGGATTGGTCTAAGGTTATGGATGTATGAGAAGCATTCCCTCTCAATACAGGTTTTTGGCTAGCGAGGTTTAATAGCAAGCATAGAGGTTGAGGGAAACAAACAAATATACATATGATAGAAACAATCATGCATCTTTCTCATAAGCACAAGCAATTTTAACTTCAGAATACTAAACTCATTAGCATAGAGATAATAGAGTAATATATCTAAGTGTATTTCTCTCTTCTATTTAAACATCAAGATGTTGTTGCTATTGACCAATGCTAAGTTTGCCAAAACCAAATAGATTTACTTGATGCTCCCAAAGTGATATCAATACTAATGTCAAGAGTAATCATATAATGGAGATTGCAAACTAAAATAAGATGTGCAAAAAGTAAATGATAAGACTTCTCATTAATATTCCATAACAATAACTCACACCAAAGGATACATAGATAACCAACTAAGAGAGATACTTCCACATTGCAAACTATTCCATATGATAACTTCCCTACTCATGATATGACACTACTTGATAGTAAAAGATAAAGGTAGTGATGATGTGATACCGCAGCACTCCCCCAAGCTTGGAACAAACCAAGGGGATGCCAATACCGATGATGAATTACTCCTTCGGCGGTGATGGTGATGGATTCTTCTCGACAAGCTTCCTAACAAGCTCCTTTAAATCTTCAATCTCATAAGTGAGGTTGCGAATCAGCTCTGAGTTGTGCTCAACGCGGCTCATAATCATGTCAGGTGGCGAATCCCAACTCCTAGAGTTGTTCCCCCATCCTTCAGCTTCAGATTTCATCTCTCTTGCAATGTTAGAACAATCTATATCCCAATCACTTGGCAACACTACCTTGGGGGTCCTTTCAGTTTGACGATCGTAGATTAAATTGCGGAAAGGGTGGTAATTGCTTGGAGAAGAGGTCCTTGGAGCTAAGAAGCGACGTGGAACTGCTCCTCCGGTAGCGATTCGTGCACTCCTCCTGGTGTTGGATGGATTTGATATCACGCCAATGCTTGCAATGGTGGCACACTGGTGTACTCGCGGAACGTCCTCCACTTCTTCCTCATCCTCATTCGCGACTTCTTCCTTCAGTTCCGGGTCCTGAATATCTTCCTCCAAAGGTCCCTTATCCTTGTTGTTGGAGACCATGGTGCTTCTAGATCAAAGCAGATCCTGGCAGAAAACAGCTCGAAACAAAACACGACGAGAAAACGATAAACGGACCTCCAGGGGTCCGGGGGATTATATAGTAAATATTTTTACAACAAAAGGAAGGTTCCAGGTCGAAAACGAGTGGAAACGGGACGCCGAGGGGCTGTCCCCAAAGGGCGGCGCGGCCAGGGTGGGGCCCGCGCTGGCCTATGGTGACAGGCCCTGGCGCGTCTCTTCCACTCCGTTTCGATTCCGTAATTTTTTATATTTTCCAAAAACAGCAGAAACATTGTTCGGAAAGCTAAACGCGGACTTTTTATTACCTGTACTGTTACCTATTCAAAGTCGAGTTCTGGCGGACTATCAATTTGTCCTTTGATGAAAGCCTCCGGTGTTTCCACTTGAATAATATCAACATCAGCATTATAAGAATCACCCGAGATATAATGCTTGAGTCTTTGTCCATTCACCACTTGCGTAGCATTGCCTTGGAGAGAGCTAATTTTAATTGCTCCTGAACGATACACCTCCTCAACAACATATGGTCCTTCCCATTTTGAGAGTAATTTCCATGCAAAGAGTCTAAGACGAGACCGATACAATAGAACTTTATCTCCAACATTAAATTCTCTTTTAATAATTCTTCTATCGTGCCATTTCTTAATTTTTTCTTTAAAGAGTTTAGCATTTTCATAAGCTTCACTTCTCCATTCATCTAGAGAACTTAATTGCAGCAACCTCTTATTACCGGCTAGTTTCGGATCTTTATTTAGTTCTCTAACAGCCCAATAAGCTTTGTGCTCTAGTTCTAGAGGTAAATGAAAAGCTTTTCCATAAACCATTTTATACGGTGACATACCCATGGGATTTTTATAAGCAGTTCTATAAGCCCATAGTGCTTCCTTCAATTTACTAGCCCAATTCTTTCTAGATTTATTAACGGTCTTTCCCAAAATAGATTTAATTTCTCTATTTGATAATTCTACTTGACCACTAGTTTGAGGGTGATAAGCGGAAGCAATCCTATGATTAATACCATACTTAGCAAGAGTTTTTCTAAAACCTCCATGAATAAAATGAGAACCTCCATCAGTCATAATATATCTAGGTACTCCAAATCTAGGAAAAATAATATCTAAAATCATTTTTAAAGAGGTCTCACCATCAGCACTTTTTGTGGGTATAGCTTCTACCCATTTAGTAACATAATCAACAGCGACAAGTATATGAGTATTACCTTCTGAAGACGGGAAAGGACCCATGAAGTCGAATCCCCAACAATCGAATGGTTCAATAACAAGAGTATAATTCATAGGCATTTCATTGCGTCTAGAGATATTACCAACTCTTTGACATTCATCACAAGATAAGATAAACTTCCTTGCATCTTTGAAAAGTGTTGGCCAATAAAAACCTGATTGTAGAACCTTTTGTGCGGTTCTATCTCCGGCATGATGTCCTCCATAAACACTACCATGGCATTTACTCAATATCTCTTGTTGTTCATATTCGGAACACATCTTCGCATAATACCATCCACTCCTTCTTTATATAGGTGTGGGTCATCCCAAAAATAATGCCTCAAGTCATAAAAGAATTTCCTCCTTTGCTTGAGCTGAAAAGGTTGGAGGCAAATACTTCGAAACAATAAAGTTAGCATAATCAGCATACCAAGGGCTCTCTCGCGTGCTCACCTTTATTACAGCCAATTGTTCATTTGGAAAACTATCATTAACGAGAACAGGATCATAAGCAATATTTTCCAATCTAGACAAATTATCGGCAACGGGATTATCGAGCACCTTTCCTATCCATAATATGTAAATCAAATTCTTGCAAAATAAGTACCCATCTAATAAGCCTTGGCTTAGCATCTTTCTTTGTCATAAGGTATCTAATTGCAAGCATGATCGGTATGAATCGTGACTTTTGAATCAACAATATAGGATCTAAACTTGTCACAAGCAAAGACTACAGCTAACAATTCCTTTTCAGTTGTAGCATAATTTCTTTGAGCAGCATCAAGAGTCTTACTAGCATAATGAATAACATTTAATTTTTTATCTACTCGTTGTCCAAGAACAGCGCCTACAGCAAAATCACTAGCATCACACATAATTTCAAAAGGCAAATTCCAATCGGGAGGTTCAACTACGGGAGCGAGTTGTTAAGGCTTTCTTTAGAGTTTCAAAAGCTTCCTTACAATCGTCATCAAAAACAAAGGTACATCTTTTTGAAGAAGATTAGTAAGAGGCTTTGAAATCTTGGAGAAATCTTTAATAAATCTCCTATAAAACCCAGCATGACCGAGAACACTACGAATACCTTTAACATCCCTCGGATAGGGCATCTTCTCAATTGCTTCAACTTTAGCTCTATCAACTTCAATACCTCTCTCGGAAATTTTATGTCCCAATACAATTCCTTCATTAACCATAAAGTGGCATTTCTCCCAATTAAGAACAAGGTTAGTTTCTTCACATCTCTCGCAAAACTTTATCGAGGTTTCGCAAGCAATTATCAAAAGAATTCCCATAGACAGAAAAACCATCCATGAACACCTCTACAATACTCTCGCAAAAGCCATGAAAAATAGCAGACATGCATCTTTGAAAAGTAGCAGGAGCATTACATAAACCAAAAGGCATACGCCTATAAGCATAAGTTCCATAAGGACAAGTGAACGTGGTTTTCTCTTGATCGATCTTTAGCTTTAACAGCAATTTGTGAAAACCCAGAATAACCATCAAGAAAGCAAAAATGAGTATTTTTAGACAACCTTTCTAGCATTTGATCAATAAATGGTAAAGGGTAATGATCTTTCTTAGTAACTTTATTTACTTTTCGAAAATCAATGCACATTCTATACCCTACAACTACTCTTTGAGGGATGAGCTCATCATTATCATTAGGCACAACAGTCATTCCTCCTTTCTTAGGAACACAATGCACAGGACTAACCCATCTACTATCGACAATAGGATATATAATACCAGCTTCAAGAAGTTTTAATACCTCATTCCTTACCACCTCCTTCATCATCGGAATTAGACGACGCTGATGTTCAACAACAGGCTTTGCATCATCTTCCATATTAATAGCTGTAAGGATATTTCACCCTTATCCATTATTTTGGTAACGATGACACCGTGCTAAAGTATTTTGCCTAATGTGTTTATAAAGATAATCTCAGGTATTAGGCAATGAGGCGTAAATGGTGTATCAAAAAAACAAGAAGGCTAAAGGAGACCCCCCCATTTCAACAACAATCAAAAAGGGGTTACAGGAGAAATCCGGTCACCAGCCCGGTCCAACCGGGCCAGCAACCGGCCGATCCGGCGTGCTGGCCGGTCAACCGGGCGGCAACCGGGTTCCAATGGAGGATCCAGCAGATCCGGTTTGCGACCGGTCAACCGGGCGCCTGACCGGCGGGTCCGGCGCTCCGTCCGGTCGACCGGGCGGCAACCGGGCACCAACCGGCCACCAACCGGAGAAGCGCCAGGACGACGCAAAGGAGCCCCGGTCACTGATCCGGTCTGACCGGCCTCTGGACCGGGCTGTCCGGTCTGTGGCCCGGTCAACCGGGTTTGTCGAGGAAAAATGCTGAGGTGGCAAGTGGCAACGGCCATATTTCGAAGAACACTATAAATAGCCCTTCTCCTACCTCTAGACAGTTAGGCACTATACTACAAGCTGTTCTTGAGCTCCTTCTTCCATGCTCCATTGCTAGAAACACCAAAAGCCTCAGATCTCCCTCCTCCTCCACTCAAACTCAAATCCCTCCGGGAAACGATAGAGGAGGACCCGATCTACCGTTCTACCAAGCCAAATCTTATTCCCCCTTGTATTCATCAAGAAGCTTGCTTCCTAGGGTTCCTTGGAAACCCTAGGTGGGCAAGAGGAGTCCGGAAGCATCCGCGCTGTGGATCTGCTCCGGGCAAGATTGTGAAGGTTTGGAGGCTACCTCAAAGTCTACCACAAGTGAGAGGGCTATTCCTTCGTGTGATAGGCTCCGGAGAATAGGGTGAGCCTTCGTGGCGCGGGAATCCTTCGTGGGACCTCCACTCCTCCAAACGTGACTTACCTTGTTGCAAAGCAAGGGAACACGGGAATACATCCTCGTCTCCGCGTGCTATCGGTTATCTCTAACCGAACTCCTTACTGTGATTTAATCGCCTGTGAGAGCCTTCGTGCTCGAGTTAGTTGTATCCTCATATAGGTTGCTTCACCTAGTTTGCATTAGGCTCACCTTTATATTCCGCAAAGCCTAATATTGCAAAGAAAGAATTAAAATCTGTAGAAACCTATTCACCCCCTCTAGGTTTACCATCTCTATACTTTCAATTGGTATCGAGCCTGGACTCTTTTAAGGGCTTCACCGCCTTAAGAGTGAGATGGATAAACTATTCGAGGGTCTAGATGATGACTCTAACCTTTCGGTTAAAGAAATGAAATCTAGATTCTTGGCATATGAGGCCGAGAAGAAGAAAAAGGAGGATGAACTACAAAGCCAAATGGCAGAAATGTCTCGTCATGCTTAAGAACCTAACTACCTGGAGGAGCTCCTAGTGGGGTTTCGGCCTCTAAGGAATCCTTCCATGAAGTTAACCATGACTATCCTAGAAACACTTCACCCATGCCTCATATAAACCATTGTGGGACCGTTCCCCATTTTGATGGAACTCACTTTCCACATTGGAAATCTTCTATGGAATCTCATATTCGCAGGTGCAGAGTGTGGAGCTATGGGAGATCATTCTTCATGGATACCGGGAGCCACAAGATCCCGTTCGGTTGACCTCCACCGAGTTCTACAACCGTCAACTCAATGCCTCCGCACGTGACAAGATTAGAAGTGGAATCAATCGCAAGCTCCTTGATCAAGTCAATGACATCGGCTCCGCTAAAGAGTTGTGGGATCGAATCGTAGTACTCCAAGAGGGAACCGATTTGATCCAATCATCTCTTTATGAGACCGCAAAGCAAGAAGCTCACCGGTTCATGATTCGAGAAGGAGAATCCATAGCCGATGCCTATGCAAGGCTTGGTGCTCTTAGAGTAAGGATCAAGGGACTTGGTGCTGAGAAGTATGATGAAGGCTTTGAGATGAATGAAGGATTCATAAAGTCCAAGGTCATTGCAATGATTGCTGTCAAGCAAGAAGATACCAACCTTGCACTCAACTTGCAAATCATGACCAAGAGTGCCGATCTGAACTCCGATGATCTAGTCTCCTATGTGGCCGCCAATGAAAACATGGCCAAGGCAGGAAAGATGCTCATGGCAATGAACCGTGTTGATGAAGCCTCACACAACCATGAAGCGTCACACAACCTTGCTCTCAAGGCTAGAGCTGACCATGGAGGAGAAGAAGAATATGAGATTGAGGAAGATGAGGAGATGACCTCAACTAGTGACATCGCTACCGACTTTGCCTTCTTTGCCAAGAAGTACAAGGGAAAGTTGCCAATGCTCCTCAATGACAAGAAGAAGAAGAGAACTTGCTACAATTGTGATGAAGAGAGCCACTTTGCAAATGAGTGCCCTTATGAGAAAAGGGTAGACAAGCCAAAGTTCATCAAAGGGGTCAAGCCAAGATTGAAGCCAAACCCAATCAACGACCGATACAAGAGGAACAAGGGAAGAGCCTTTGTTGGGGCCGAGTATTTGTCCGATGAAGAAGAGGAAGATGAGGAGAAGGAGGTCGGAGTGGCCGGTTTGGCTTTCTCTAATCCCGGGTCACTCTTCACATATGACTACTCCAAGGATTACTCCACGGAGAATGATGTTGGTTCTTCCTTTATGGCAAGAATAACTCAAGATGATGACTCCGACGACTCTTCCTCATCTACAACCATTGGCTCTTGTCTTATGGCAAGAGAAACCAAGGTAATGGAACCCCCACCTTCTTTGTCTAGTGTCCTTGACAATGAAGCTGAAAATCAAGATGAATTAACTGTGCTTAAGGAACTCTACAATGTTAGATGCACCCTTCGTGGTGAAGCTCTTGTCAAATTTGATTTCTTGATGGACTCTCTCAAAGAAAAGGATGAGTCCATTGAGGAATTAGAATATCATTTGAATGATAAGGAAAGGAGATTCAATCTCCTAAGACAAGAGCTAAAAACCGAAAGGTGCATATCTCAAGGTCTTAAGCAACAAATTGAAACCTATGAACTAGATAAAGTTAAGGATCTTGAAACTATTGAAAGGGCTCAATCATTGACCCAAGAGCTTAATGCCTCAAAGGAGGAACTTGAAGTTGCTCATGCTTCTCTCACTAGGGATCTTGACCACCTTGAAAGAGCTAACAAGCTTGTCAAGGATGAGCTCAAGAAACTTGGAAAGAACCATGACCTACTCCAAGAAACCTACTCTAAAGCTCTTGAATCAATGAATGATTCTATTGTTGATAAAAATGTTGCTAGTTCCTCCACCACCTTTACTAGTGAGCATGCTAAGCTTGTTGCGGAACATGTTCGTTTACAAGAGGAACTATCTTTGCATGTTGAGACCAATACATATCTTGAATCCTTGGTAACCAAATATGGTCTCAACTATTATCCTAATGAATCGGCTTGTGAGCAAGCAACTACTCTTGAGGAAAATGTTAGGTTGAAGAAAGAACTTGCCAAGTTCACCACAACCAAGAGTAAGACGGGATTGGATGACCTCTTGAGTAAGCAAAGGTCAAACAATCAAAAGTATGGACTTGGGTATGTTCCCAAGCCCTACAAGAAGAACAACTACAAGAAAGAGAAGCCCGCTCAAGAAAAGAACAAGAAGGTCACTAATGATGGCAAAGCCCCAAAGGGCAAAGCCGCTAGTGGTGACCGCACTGGGCCAAACAATCACTATGCTTTATTTGTTGATTATTATGGTGATGTTTATGCTAACTATGTTGGTCCTCGTAATGGCTATGCTTATAGAGGGTACTCGATTTGGGTACCAAAAGATCTTGTTGCCATGACTAGGGAACCCATTAATCAATGGGTTCCTAAATCCTCTACTTGATTTTGTAGGGGTATTCCTCCGGTGGTCCAAAATGGGTGTTTGATAGTGGATGCACCAATCATATGACCGGAGGAAGAGGTGTGCTTGACCAATTCATTGAAGATATTAACAAGAAGTCAAGCATTACCTTTGGTGACAACTCAAAGGGAAAGGTACTTGGGTATGGCAAGGTGGCAATCTCTAAGGACTTGTGCCTTGAGACGGTCATGCTAGTTGAACACCTTGGTTATAACTTGCTTTCTATATATCATCTTGCCGATGCCGGTTACAATTCATATTTTACCAAGTATTATGTGCAAGTCTTTAGGAGTGACAATCTCAAATTGGTCCTTGTTGGATATGTGGAGAACAACCTTTACGTGGTTGACCTCTCGAAAGAGAGCCCATCTCCCTCCACATGTCTAATGGCGGCCAAGCATGACGAAGGTTGGTTGTGGCATCGCCGCCTTGGTCATGTTAACATGAGGAATCTTAAACAACTCCTAAAGGGTGAGCACATTGTTGGACTAACCGGCATTTCTTTTGAGAAAGATCGTGTATGCGAGTGCATGTGTAGCGGGAAAACAACTCAAGAAGAAACATCCTATCAAGAGTATCGTCACCACATCTAGGCCTTTGGAGCTCCTTCATTTGGATCTCTTTGGGCCATCACATTATGATACTCTTGGTGGGAGCAAGTATGGACTTGTCATTGTTGATGATTACTCAAGATACTCTTGGGTCTTTCTCCTTAAGTCTAAGGATGAGACCCATAGGGAGTTCATCACCTTCGCCAAGAAAGCTCAACGTACATATGAATCCGAGATCAAGGCGATTAGGACCGACAATGGTACCGAGTTCAAGAACTACACTATGCAAGAGTTTGTTGATGATGAGGGCATCAAGCATGAGTTTTCAGCTCCATATACCCCTCAACAAAATGGTGTTGTTGAAAGGAAGAACCGGACTATCATTGAGATGGCAAGAACTATGTTGAGTGAATTCAACTCACCCCACAACTTTTGGGGAGAAGCCATCTCTACAGCTGTCCACTACTCCAACCGGCTCTTCCTCCGCCCCTCCACAACAAAACTCCATATGAGCTTCTCACAGGTAACAAGCCTAATGTCATGTACATTCGTGTCTTTGGATGCAAATGTCTTGTTAAGAACAATAAAGGGAAGCTTGGTAAATTTGAAACTAGAACTATAGAGGGCATTTTTGTTGGATATGCGGAGAACTCTCACGCCTATAGATACTACAACTGGTCCACTGGGACTACTGAAGTATCTTGTGACGTGGTGTTCTTGGAGGATAATGGCTCCCAAGTGGAGCAAGTTGTTCCATGTGTTGCAGGTAATGATGATGATCCATCTAGTGCCATCAAGCATAGGCATTGGACACATCCGGTCCATGGAAGTGCATAGTGATGATCAAGGTGATGGAATAGAAGTATCAAGCTCACCTCAAGTTGAGCCTAGCTCAACTCAAGTTGAACCATCAAGTGCAACCCAAGATGTATCCTCCACTCAAGATGAGCCACATCCCGAAGAACAAGAAGAAAGTCCTCAACCCACTGAGCAAGATCATGATGATGATCAAGAAACATCTTCAACTCATGTTCAAGCTCAAGTTGTCCCTCATGATCAAGTATTAGCAAGAGATGAATTCATTGATCATGAAGGAACCATTCGGAAGATCAAGGCGGCTACAAGGGAAAGTGACATGAAAGTGGATCTTGTCCTTGGTAGCATCTCAAAAGGAGTGGTAACTCGTAGACACCATGCATTACTTATGACTTATTGTCAACATCATGCCTTTGTGTCTAGTTTTGAGCCACTCAAGGTACATGAAGCCTTGGTTGATCCGGATTGGGTCATTGCCATGCAAGAAGAATTGGAGTGTTTCACTCGCAATGAAGTATGGTCTCTAGTTGAGAGACCCAAGGATCATCGCATAAATGTCATTGGGACCAAATGGGTGTTCAAGAACAAGCAAGATGAGGATGGTATTGTTATTAGAAATAAAGCAAGGTTAGTGGCGCAAGGGTTTGCCCAAATAGAAGGTAGGGACTTTGAGGATACCTTTGCGCCGGTAGCCCGTCTTGAAGCTATTCGTCTTTTGCTTGCATTTGCATCTTTCCACAATTTCAAACTATACCAAATGGATGTGAAAAGTGCATTTTTGAATGGTCCTCTAAAAGAAACCGCATATGTAGCTCAACCCCCGGGTTTCGAAGACCCATGCCGACCCAACCATGTGTATTTACTCCATAAGGCACTCTACGGTCTCAAGCAAGCTCCACGTGCTTGGTATGAGTTCCTTAGGGATTTTCTACTACAAGATGGGGTTTGCATGGGACGGTCGATTCCACCCTTTTCACCAAGCGGGTTAAAGGGGGTGGCTTGTTTATATGTGAAATATATGTTGATGATATTATATTTGGTGGAACTAACCCCAATCATAACAAAGCTTTTGAGCAATTGATGACTAGGAAATTTGAGATGTCCATGATGGGGGAGTTGAAGTTTTTCCTAGGCTTCCAAGTGAGGCAACTTGCAAAAGGCACCTTCATCTCTCAAGAAAAGTATGTGAAGGACATGCTCAAGAAGTTCAACATGACCAATGCAAGCCCAATGAAGACACCCATGCCCGTAAAGGGGCAACTTGGCTCATGTGACGGTGAGAAGGATGTGGACATAAAGGTATACCGTTCCATGATAGGATCCTTGCTCTACCTTTGTGCCTCTAGGCCGGATATCATGCTAAGTGTAGGGATGTGTGCTCGTTTTCAATCCGCTCCTAAGGAGAGCCATTTGATGGCGGTCAAACGGATTCTAAGATACCTTGTTCTCACTCCTACTCTCGGGCTATGGTATCCAAAGGGGTCAACCTTTGAACTCATTGGCTACTCGGACTCCGATTGGGCCGGTGATAAGGTTGACCGGAAGTCTACCTCCGGGGCTTGCCAATTTATTGGCCGGTCATTGGTGAGTTGGTCATCCAAGAAACAAAACTCCACCGCTTTATCCACCGCCGAAGCCGAATATATATCCGCGGCATCTTGTTGCACTCAATTGTTATGGATGAAGCAAACCTTGAAAGACTATGGTGTGTCTCTTGGTACGGTGCCTCTTCTATGTGACAATGAAAGTGCAATAAAGATCGCCAATAACCCGGTTCAACATTGTCGCACCAAACATATTGACATTCGCCATCACTTCCTACGTGACCATGTTGCCAATAAGGATATTGATCTCACTCATGTGGGAACAACCTACCAATTGGCGGATATTTTCACTAAGCCTTTGGATGAAGCCCGGTTTGTAAACTTGAGAGGAGAACTTGGTATTCTTGATCCTAAAAACTTGGATTGAATCAACTTCTTGCACTATATTCTTGCATTTATCTAACTATCTAGCTTAGAGGCATAGCACATATGGGGATAGTCATCTTCCCATGTCTTGGTATGATGCATACCCATGTGTGCAACATAAATAGACCCAATGTCATTATATGGACCCAAGCACGTCTCTTCGAGGTCACATGACATTTGCGCTTTCACATAGGGGGAGTAATCCCCCGCCCCTCATTTAGTCTAAATTGCAACTTGATTTGGATATACAAGGCTAAATGATCTTATTGCAAAAATCACTCCAAAATGACTTATGATTCTTGATATACACTTCGAATCATGCCCATTGTTGCTATTCACATCTTATTTGGATTTTCTCTCCAATGGGTATGCCTAGAGAACTTTGTGTTTCCTACCCCATGTCTATGCTCATCTCATCATCATCTATCTATCTATATGTACATGTCATCATTTGAGCACACACACACATTTACACAAAGCATAGGGGCAAAAACGAGGCAAAATTAGAAAATTCTGGGCTGGCCGGTCCCTGGCCCGGTTGGACCGGGTCCCTGACCGGATGGTCCGGTTGACCGAGCGGCAACCGGGGTCTGGGCCGGGTCAGCCGGTCGCCAGTCCGGTCTGACCGAACTCTTGACCGGTCGCGCAGCCTCCTATATATTGGGAAAGGGATACCCCTTGGGGTCTTTCCCATTGTTCCCCAATCTCCAACCTCCATGGCCGGCGCCCTGACCATCTCCACCACAGCCTAGGTCCTTCCCACCGCTAGTTCTTCCCCAAACTTCACCCAACCGTAGATCGGGGTCTCTCAAGCTTCTTCACCAAGGGATTTGATCCCTCTCGAGTTCGTTTGGAAGATCTTGGGGATTTGGACCTCCAGCCCTCTTCACGTGTTCTTCTTGCTCACTTGGGCAACAAGGACAATGTCATCGGGTAAATTTCCCTTCTATTCCCTCTCCTTCTTGATTTCCCTTTCCCATTGCCACATGTTGAGGAAAGTTGAGAAAGTTTAGGGTTAGGGTTTGTAAAGTCCTCATGCCCTTAGAGTGTCTCACACCACAATGCACTTCTCCACTATATTGCTATAGTCTATATTCAAGTTTATGAGCTTTTGCATGGTTTTGTGGTAGAAAATCTGGGCACAACATCACAACTCGACAGACCCGGTCACACGCCCGGTCGACCGGCCGCTCAACCGGCCGGCCCGGTTCATGGCCCGGTCAACCGGCCGCAAACCGGCCAGTCCGGTCTGCTGCCCGGTTTGACCGGCCTGTGCGCCGAGCTGCCCAGTTTTCGCACAATTTCATCACTACACTTGAATATATGCTATGCTCTTTTGGCCTCTCTCTTATTGATGACATGTACGCTTACCCCACTACTATCCCGGCTCTCTTTTTCTCATTCACAGGTAGTTGGAGTGGTGAGAGTGAGACACGTGGCAATGCTTCCAAGAGAGGAAGGACTAATCCTCCTCGCCGTTCTAGTACCCGCGTTCCCCCTCCAGCTCAGCAAGGTACTGACGGTGGCAGCTCAGTTGGGGGTAGAACCAAGTCTGTTGCTACCAAGCACAAGGATAAGCATGTTGCCCACGAGGATGATGAGGTAGTGCCAACCGTCAATGTTGGGGCTGCAAACCGCCTTGAATGGAAGGAATGGCGGACAGTGAATCCGTATCGCTTTGAAAAGCCAACTTACACTCGTTCGGTCAAGGCCTTCTGGACCAACGCACAAGCAGCCCTCTGGGAGGGTTACTATGATTCTCATGATTATATGAAGCATGGTAATATTGTATCACCCAAGGCCATCAATCCTGCCGAGCTTGCCTTGCATGAAGCCACAAAGTACCGTTTTGTGGTTCAAACCTTGAAGAATCTGGGAGTGTATGACCTTGTGTGCCTCAAGCCTGATGATGCCCAAGATGATCCTACCTTTTGTCCACTCCTTGTCCGTCAGTTTCATTGCACCGTCTTCTTCCATGATGATGAGGACCGCACCCTCACCTGGATGACCGGCAAGACAAAGTACTCATGCTCCTACTCTCAGTTCCGTGCAGCCATGGGTTGTGGTGATGACAGTAATCCAGGGTACAGGATTCATTCACGGTCCAGGCTTACTAAGGGTGACATCTCTTTCTGCTATCCTGCGAACCCTTCGCCTAGACCTCCCACTATCTCTGGGATGTACTACTACTATCTGGTACTTGCCAAGCTGTTCCGTGAGAACCTCATCAGCAAGTCTGGCGACCACAGTGAAGTCCGAAACTATCACCTCAACTTGATGTACTATTGTCATCCTGACAGGGTAAGGAAGATTGATGGCTGTGATCTTATCTACTGTGAACTGAAGAGAGCAATTATGGACCGTATGACTCCCAACTACGCCCAGTATGTTCAGCGGCTCATCAACTACATTGTTCCCGCTCCTCGGAACGTTATTGGTGAAAAAGTCATCATGGACGCCTTCAAGATCCCCACTCAGGAGGCCACTCGTCCGGATGTTCCCTCCATGATGCCCACTGCTGAGAGCCGTTCCAAGGAACACCATGATCATGATGCTAGCTCCAGCTACTCTCGGCGCCCCAAGCATGGTGCCGCTCGCTTCTTCTCTAGCATGTGGCAAATGTGCAAGAACAGTAATGATGTTGCACATCAGAGCCTTGCCTTGAACCAGGAGACCAGGAGGCGACAGAACGAGTTTATGGCTACTAGGAATGTCCCCTGTTCCTCCTCCTCGGACCCGAGTTGGCACCTGTGGTTGCACCTCAGTGGGAGATGCCTCCCATCACCGATGAGATGATCCAGAACTTTGACTTCTCCATGTATGCTCATGGTGGTCTTCCTCCTAGGACTGCTCGTACTCCTACTCCTCCTCCTGCTGATGATGATGGTGATGAGGATGAAGTTGATTCGGCTGCCCGTGATGATGACGAGGGCTCCTACTCCACCGGGCATGAGTTCTATTGATGGGTGCGATAGCATCTCTACTTTTTCCTTCGCCTTTTTGGTGTTCCGATGCCAAAGGGGGAGAAGAGAGTAGAGTCTAGGGAACCACGGGGTTCTTTGATTATCACAAGCCATGGGAGTTGCTTTATTTGGATTTTATATGGCTTGTGCTTATTTGCCTTGATTTCTCAAGAACCATTTTCTATTTCCAATAATTCATGTATGGATGACTATGTGTGCTACTCTATGTTAGGATGATTATGTGTGCTATGCTTATATATCTTGATATGCACATCTCCATACCATGCTTGTTTCCTAAAGATATTGGGGGAGCTTCTCATGTTTCACAAATGGTGCACTTTGCATTCAAACGCAAATTCTCCAAGTGCACAAATTATGGGGGAGCTTTCGTAATATCTTATATGGAATCAAGGTTTAGAGCTTATCATAATATCTATTTGTGACTCTAGCTCGGTTTGTCATCGTATACAAAAAGGGGGAGATTGTAAGGGTATTTCACCCTTATCCATTATTTTGGTAACGATGACACCGTGCTAAAGTATTTTGCCTAATATGTTTATAAGGATAATCTCAGGTATTAGGCAATGAGGCATAAATGGTGTATCAAAGGAACAAGAAGGCTAAAGGAGACCCCCCATTTCAACAACAATCAAAAAGGGGTTACAGGAGAAATCCGGTCACCAGCCCGGTCCAACCGGGACAGCAACCGGCCAGTCCGGCGTGCTGGCCGGTCAACCGGGCGGCAACCGGGTTCCAATGGAGGAGCCAGCAGATCCGGTTTGCGACCGGTCAACTGGGCGCCTGACCGGCGGGTCCGGCGCTCCGTCCGGTCGACCGGGTGGCAACCGGGCAACAACCGGCCACCAACCGGAGAAGCGCCAGGACGACGCAAAGGAGCCCCGGTCACTGATCCGGTCTGACCGGCCTCTGGACCGGGCTGTCCGGTCTGTGGCCCGGTCAACCGGGTTTGTCGAGGAAAAATGCTGAGGTGGCAAGTGGCAACGGCCATATTTCGAAGAACACTATAAATAGCCTTTCTCCTACCTCTAGACAGTTAGGCACTACACTACAAGCTGTTCTTGAGCTCCTTCTTCCATGCTCCATTGTTAGAAACACCAAAAGCCTCAGATCTCCCTCCTCCTCCACTCAAACTCAAATCCCTCCAGGGAAACGATAGAGGAGGACCCGATCTACCGTTCTACCAAGCCAAATCCTATTCCCCCTTGTATTCATCAAGAAGCTTGCTTCCTAGGGTTCCTTGGAAACCCTAGGTGGGCAAGAGGAGTCCGGAAGCATCCGGGCTGTGGATCTGCTCCGGGCAAGATTGTGAAGGTTTGGAGGCTACCTCAAAGTCTACCACAAGTGAGAGGGCTATTCCTTCGTGGGATAGGCTCCGGAGAATAGGGTGAGCCTTCGTGGCGCGGGGAATCCTTCGTGGGACCTCCACTCCTCCAAACGTGACGTACCTTGTTGCAAAGCAAGGGAACACGGGAATACATCCTCGTCTCCGCGTGCTATCGGTTATCTCTAACCGAACTCCTTACTTGTGATTTAACTGCCCGTGAGAGCCTTCGTGCTCGAGTTAGTTGTATCCTCATATAGGTTGCTTCACCTAGTTTGCATTAGGCTCACCTTTATATTCCGCAAAGCCTAATATTGCAAAGAAAGAATTAAAATCTGTAGAAACCTATTCACCCCCCTCTAGGTTTACCATCTCTATACTTTCAATAGCATGTTGGCAAATAGAAGGAGAAATCCCCTTCAAATCATCAAGAGTGTAGCCAATAGCTCCTCGGTGTTTCTTCAATGTTTCCAATAACCTTTCTTCCTCAATCTCTGAAAGCTTACAACTAACAATAATAGGATATATTTTCTTATCATCAATATGAGTATATTTAAGATTATCAGGTAAAGGCTTTAAATCGAAAACAGGATCTTCCTTTGGTGGCGGTGTTGTACCCAAATCTTCCACCGGTAAATCATGCTTGAGAATAGGTTGGCGAAGAAAAATTTCCTCAAGCTCATCTCTTTCTTTCCTAAAAACTTCACTCTCGCTATTCTCCAAATGTTGCTGCAAAGGATTATTAGGAACAAGAACAATAGATGCACACTGCCCCATTTTAAAATCATCACTAGGCAAATCAGCTTTATAAGGAGTTTTGGTAAATTTGGAGAAGTTAAACTCATAAGATTCACCAGCAAATTTAGTCAAAATTTTCTCTTTCTTACAATCTATAATAGCTCCACAAGTATTTAGAAAAGGTCTACCAAAAATGATAGGACAATAATCACTAGCAGCAGAACCAAGCACCAAAAAGTCAGCAGGATATTTAATCTTACCACATAGAACTTCCACATCTCGAACAATACCAATTGGAGAAATAGTTTCTCTATTAGCCAGCTGAATAACCACATCAATATCTTCAAGTTCACAAGAATCAATTTCATGCATAATCTCCGTGTAAAGCTCATAAGGAATAGCACTAACACTTGCACCAATATCACATAAACCATAATAGCAATGATCACCAATTCTAACAGATAGCATAGGAACACTAACTTGTTTGGGTTTATTAGGATGTGAAACAATATTAGAAGCATCTTCACAGAAAATAATATGACCATCCTCCACATTTTCAGTCACAAGATCTTTAACTATTGCAACAGCAGGTTCAACCTTAATTTGTTCTTCAGGTTCTATAGGTTTCTTTTCACTTTTATTAACCACACTAGATATAACAGAGTACTCTTTCATTTTAGCAGGAAAAGGAGTTTTTTCAATATAAGCTTCAGGAATAACATGATCAACTCTTTCAATCACTACACATTCGTTTACAGATGAATCAATTTTATCTTTATACGGTTCATGATACTTATCAAAATTCTTCTTAGGCAATTCATAATGAGAGGCAAAAGCTTTGTAAAGATTTGCAACAACTTGGGAATCAAGACCATAAATAGCACTCATATTACGAAATTTATCAGTATCCATAAAAACTTCAATGCATTTATAATCAAAGATAATACCTGACTCTCTATCTTTGTCGTTCTCCCATCCTTCAGTATTCTCCTGGATCCGATCAAGAAGGTCCCTTTTAAACTCTTCTTTGTTGCGTGTAAATGATCCAGAACAAGAAGTATCCAGCAAGGTATTGTCTTGAAAAGAAAGTCTTGCATAGAAATTATCAATAATAACATTACCAGGAAGCTCATGAATGGGGCATTTGAGCATTAAAGACTTCAATCTCCCCCAAGCTTGGGCAATACTCTCTCCATCATGAGGCCAGTAAATTATATATGCGGTTCCGATCTTTGTGAATTTCACTTGGAGGATAGAATTTGGAATAGAATAAAGGCACAATGTCCTCCCAATCAAGGGAATCACCATTCTGCAGCAATTTATACCAATGCGCCGCTTTACCAGACAGCGATATAGAGAATAATTTCTTTCTAACTTCATTCATAGCAATACCTGCACATTTCAATAACCCGCATAATTCATGTAAAAACAGTAAATGATCACCAGGATGAACGGTTCCATCCCCTTCATAGCGGTTATCCATAACACGTTCAATAATTTTCATAGGTATTTTATATGGTATCACTTCCTCACCTGGCGCTTCATCCACTACCGTTGCAGTAGTAGTAGATTTCCCAAATAGAAATTGAAGAGAAGATCTCTCCATAATGACTTATAGCAGCAGGCAGAAATAAAATCAGCACAAACAGTAAAAGTTTTCCTTACCAATTCCACTTACCAATAGCGCTTCACTCCCCGGCAACGACGCCAGAAAATAGTCTTGATGACCCACAAGTATAGGGGGTGTATCGTAGTATCTTCGATAAGTAAGGATGTCGATCCCAACGAGGAGCAGAAGGTGTTGACAAGCAACTTCGATGAAGGATTCACTGTAAATGCTCACAGACAAGTATTCAAGGGGTTTTGATGTAACAAATGAATAAGGTACGAGTAAGTAAAATGCGAGAGAAATAATTGCAGCGAGTGGCCCAATCCTTTTTAGCACAAAGGACAAGCCGGTTTGTTTACTTATAATGACCAAACGTTCTTGAGGACACACGGGGATTTTAGTCTAGTGCTTTCGCTACATACAGCTAATTAATCTTCATTGTTTTGATAAGTGTTGTGTGGGTGAACCTATGCTAATGCACCGCCCTTCCTAGGACTAATACATACTTGTTATTATACCCCTTGCAAGCATCCGCAACTACAAGAAAGTAATTAAGATAAATCTAACCACAGCCTTAAACTCTGAGATCCTGCGATCCCTCTTGCATCGACATACCAACGGGGGCTCAGGTTTCTGTCACTCCGGCAACCCCGCAATCAGCAACCGAATATAAGATGCACTCCCCTAGGCCCATAAATGGTGAAGTATCGTGTAGTCGATGTTCACACGACAGCACTAGAAGAATGACACCACAACTTAAATATCATAACATTGAATATTACTCAACCATAGTTCACTACTAACATTTAGACTTCACCCATGTCCTCAAGAACTAAACGAACTACTCACGAGACATCATATGGAATACAATCAGAGGTGATATGATGATGAATAACAATCTGAACATAAACCTTGGTTCAATGGTTTCACTCAATAGCATTAATAACAAGTAGAAATCAACACCGGGAGAGTTTCCCCTATCAAACAATCAAGATCCAACCCAAATCGTTACAGCGGTGACGAGGTGCAGCGGTGATGATGGCGGTGTAGATGGTGGAGATGATGATGATGATGATGGAGATGATGTCCAGCTCGATGACGATGGCGATGGCGTCGATTTCCCCTCCGGGAGGGAATTTCCCGGCGGATTCCCGCCCGCCGGAGAGCTCTTTTCTCTCTCGGTGTTCTCCGCCCCGCAGAGGCGGCTGTAACCCTTCGTGAGGTACCCTCTGTGGCTTAGGTTTTCGGGACGAAGGAGTACGCGAAGAAAAGGAGGCGAAAGGGGCTGTGGGGCCCCCACACCACAAGGTGGCGCGGCCAGGCCATGGGCCGCGCCGCCCTGTTGTCTGGGCCCACCTTGGGTCCAGCTGGCTCCCCCTTCTGGCTCCCTTCGTCATCTGGAAAAATAGGAATTTACGTGTAATTTCCTTCCACGCTTGATCTTCCGAAATATTGCGTTCGACGGTGCTTTTTCCAGCAGAATCCTGACTCCGGTGCTTGATCCTCCAATAATGATGAAACATGCAAAATAGATGAAATAACATAAGTATTGTGTCCAAATATGAAATATATCAATGAATAACAGCAAATTATGATACGAAATAGTGATGAAAATTGGATGTATCACCCCTCCCCACCCCCGGGCGCCGCTGGCCCCCCCATCTCCCACCGCCGCCTCTCCCCACCCAACCCTAGCCCTAGCCGCTTCTGCCTCCTAACTACACCACCGCTTCCGCCATGGACCGCTTCGACTCCTCCGGCTCCGGCTTCAACTCCTCCGGCTCCTGCAGCAGCAACCCCTTCGCCGGCCCCTCCGTCGCCGTCATCCGCGACATCCCCATCGCCGAGCGCGTGCCGGTGAAGCTCTCCATCACCGCTGCCAACTTCTTCTCGTGGAAGACGTACTTCGGGCTGCTCTTCCGCGAGTATGATCTCCTCGATCACGTCGATGGCACCATCAACCTCCTCGCCATGCCGCACGACCCCGAGTGGCTCGCCATCGACGCCACCATCATCCGCTGGTTCTACCAGACCGTCTCCAACGACATCTTTCGCACCGTCGTCCGCGACGGCGACTCCGCCCACACGGTCTGGGCTAAGATCACCGGCCTCTTCACCGACAACAAAATCCAGCGGGTTACCTTCCTCCAGAAGGAGTTCTTCGGCATCCACCAGAACTACATGTCTCTCGACGACTACGCCCTCAAGCTGAAGAGCCTCTCCGACGAGCTCCGTGACTTGGAGTTTCCGATTGATGACAAGATCATGCTCTCCACCCTGTCGGCGGGTCTCTACGAGGATCTCAGCAACGCCACCTCCAACCTCACGCTCCTCACCACGCCCACCTTCGAGCAGGCCGTGGCCTACCTGCGCCTCGAGGCGCGCCGCCTCAAGCATCTTCGGGCTCGGGCGGCTCACACCGCCTTCGTCGCCGGCTTCTCCCGCGGCGCTTCGACTCCCGCGCCTCGCCCCACGGGTCCGCCGCCGGGCTTCCCTGCAGCCGGTAATCAGGCCGGCCAGACCGGCCCCTAGACTGGCCCGTCCGGTCAACAAGCCGGCCAGACCGGGCCGTGGACCAGCCATGCCGGCGCCCAAGCCGGTCAGACCGGCACCTGGACCGGGCAGGCGGCTCCTTCTGGCGGTGGTCGCCGCGGCCGTCGTCACCGTGGCGGTGGTGGCAATGGCGGTGGCAATGCTGGTGCCAACGTCCCTGCGCCTCGTCCACATCAGCACACCGCCCTTCCGCCATGGACCGCCGGTCACAATCCGTGGACCGGGCTCATTCACGCCTACTCCATGCCCGTGCCACGCGCCCCTTACCCGGGCATCATGGGGCCGCGTCCAGCCACCCACCAGGCGTTCTACGCGGCGCCCCAGCCCGCCCCGGCCTACGCCGCCCCCCCGGGCGTGACCCCGTGGGATCCAGCGCTCCTGACCGCCCTCCAGAGCGTCCCCTCCGCTGGGGCGTATGGTGGCGACTGGTTCATGGACACCGGCACTTCCGCGCATATGGCTGCGCACCCCGGTAACCTCTCATTTTCTACACCCGCTTCCACTTCCTCTCGCATTATCGTTGGCAACGGTCATGCTCTTCCCATTACTCACACTGGTTCTGTCTCTTTTTTCCTTCCACTTCCACTCCTCTCTCTCTCTCTCCATAACGTTCTTGTTTCTCCTGACTTGATTAAAAACCTTGTTTCCGTTAAGTCTTTCTGTCGTGATAACCCTGTGACTGTGGAATTTGACGCTTTTGGTTTCTCTGTCAAGGATGGTCGTACTCGGATGCTCCTCCACCGATGTGACAGCCCCGGCGATCTCTACCCCGTTGGCGCGGCCTCCACCACCACCGGCCGCCCACTCGCCCTCTCCGCCGGTGTCGACCTTTGGCACGCCCGTCTTGGCCATCCTAGCTCCGCCGCTCTGCGTCAAATAATGCAAGGCTTCTCCTTTACTTGTAATAAAACGGATGCCCACTCTTGTGAAGCATGTCGTCTAGGCAAACATGTTCGCCTTCCATTTAGTTCCTCCTCCACAGTCGCGTCTTTTCCGTTTCAACTTATTCATAGTGATGTTTGGACCTCGCCGGTTCCGAGTAATTCTGGTTATAATTATTATCTTGTGATTCTTGATGATTACTCGCATTTTGTATGGACTTTCCCCTTCGCCGTAAATCAGATGTTGTCGCCACCCTCACCGCCTTCTTCGCCTTCGTCTCCACTCAGTTCGGTCGCCCCATCCACGTCTTACAAACCGACAACGACAAGGAGTTTGACAACATCACCATTCGCTCAATTCTCGCCACCCACGGCGCCGTCTTCCGCCTCATGTGTCCATACACTTCTTCATAGAACGGCCATGCCGAACGGATGCTTTGTACCCTCAACGACTGCGTCTGCACCCTTCTGTTCCACGCCTCCATGCCCCCACGATTCTGGCCGGATGCCCTCGCCACGATGACTCTCCTCGTCAACATCCGCCCGTGTCGTGTGCGTTGGTCCTACATGCTGCATCACCTCCTCCAACTACAAGAAAAGTTCTGATAGACAACGTCTCAAAATCGTCCGCTAAGGGGTATTTTTCATCGCCTATGGGCCTAACCCGACGATATGGGTTCTATTGTGGAAACCGCGTCAGGCAAAGTCCTACGACGATTTTTTCGGTCCGTCGCGCTTGGGCGCCCTTCCGCCACGGAAAATCAGACCGTTGCGCATGTGTTTTCGGGAGCCCGTTGACTGCTGACGTCATGCAACCGACACGTGGCGTACGCCGTTAACCGGCGGCTAACGACGTTAACCGGCCGAAACCCCGTGGTAGATGGTAGGCCCACACGAGGCTCGCCACGTCTTAAGCGGGCCGGCCCATTAAGTTTGCGTGCCGGGCCAGCTGACTTAGTTTGACCGGTCAACTATATAGCTGGGCTGGTCCATTAAGTACGTGGGCCGGGCCTAACCTCTAAGGTTGACTGGTCAAAATTTAAACGGGCCGGCCCACTAAGCATGTGGGCAGTGCCGGATGCACTCGTTTGACCGGTCAATAGGCAAAAGGGCTGGCCCACAAGGCATGTGGGGCCCACATTCCTGTTATCGGGCCGGCCCATTTAACAAGTGGGGTCGACCTTAAAGCAACTGGGCCGGCCCAAGAAGTTAGTGGGCCGGCCCAATTAGCATGTGGGACCCACTTTGCTGTTAAAGGGCCGGCCCTTTTAGTATGTGGGGTCCACCATATAGCAAGTGGGTCGGCCCAACAAGATAGTGGGCCGGGCCAAAACACAGGTGGGTCCCACTTTCCTGTTAAAGGGCTGGCCCATTTAGGGTGTGGGGTCCACCATATAGCAAGTGGGCCGGCCCAATACGTTAGTGGGCCGGCCCAATTAGCAAGTGGGACCCACTTCCCTTTTAAAGGGCCGTCCCAACAACATAGTGGGCCGGGCCAAAAACACAGGTAGGTCCCACTTTCCTGCTAAAGGGCCAGCCCATTTTGTGTGTGGGGTCCACCATATAGCAAGTGGGCTGGCCCACCAAGCTAGTGGGCCGGGCCAAACACACAGGTGGGTCCCACATTCCTGTTAATGGGCCGGCCCATTTAGTATGTGGGGTCCATCATATAGCAAGTGGCCTGGCCCAACAAGATAGGGGGCCGGCCCAATTATAAATGTGGGGCCCGCCATAAAGCAGTTGGGCTTGCCCAACAAGTTAGTGGGCCGGCCCAATAAGCTTGTGGGGCCCATTTTTCAGTCAGGGTCGGCCCAGATGTGGGTGGGGTCCACATTAAAGCAAGTGGACCGGCCCAATTAGGCGGTGGGGTCCACCATAAATCAAGTGTGCTGGCCCACTCGTTTAGTTGCCGGCATAATAGGCGCTTTAGGATTTTGCGGGCCGGCACTTCGCTTAATTGGGCCGTTTAAGGGATGGGAATTTGTGATTTTGATACTGAGAATATTTACGCAGCACATGATTTTGTCGGATAGCCTCACTTACCACAAGCACCATAGAAAAAATGCGCGAAAGAACTATAAAAACTAACTAAATATTACATCAGCTGCAAGGCTTTGAAAAAATATTACAGAACCCAGAGAAATTGAATGGTAATTGAACCTAGCAATACAATGAAGCCATTCAGCAATCTTTTAAGTTGTCCATGCACCACCTACATCTGAAACAAAGACCTTACAAGTTAAGACAGCAACAATGGAAAGGCAAATACACTACAATATTGTTTGCCAAAGAATTTGGAACTCATCATTTCGTCGTTATAACAAGATCATTGTAATGCGCACAATAAGCAAACAAAGAGTGCATGCCGCATACCAACAGCCAATATAACAGAGCACATTAAAATGAAACTGCAGACTTACTACTGTCGAGTCCCATGCAAACCAACATGTTCAGGGAATAACATTTGGCTATAAATTTTGTAACAACGACTGAGCAAGATGAAGTTATGATGGCTACATCTACAGAGCAGGGAATGTAAACCAAAAATAGAAGTTACGATGGCAAAAGCTAAAGAGGAGGGAATGTGAACCAACATGTGCCAAGTGCAATTACTTCAAATTGGCCGTGAACTAAATAATACTCCCGAACTTATAGTGAAGGGGATGCAAATCAAGATGTTTCGGGATATAAACTTGTAATGAGCAACACATAGAGGATAGTTAATGCTGGAGCTTAGGATGGACCAGATACAGAATATAGTGGGATCACCCGTGAACTTGTATAAGAGGGAATGCAAACCAATATGTTCTGATGAGGGATAGGTTCCCGATCTTTCACGATGCACCTTGTTGATCCATAGGACCGATAGATCTTGAACTCCCTTGACAGATTCAAGGATACTCAAGCACATATGATTACTCTTGACAACTCAAGAACTCACACATCTTTATTGGATAACTAGACGAACGTCCGAGACGCCGTCATAGGGCCAACCCCGCAGGGATGGTGATACTGGAACCCAAGGTTCTACATGACTTGAATCAAAACTAGACTACCGAAACCCTAGCCGCACCTCCACCTTATATGAGGGGTGGAGTGGCCAGCCAGCCCTTATTGGGCCTAACCTAATTCGACTTGGACAGGCCCAAGTCAAATAGACTCTATTAAAACCCTAATTTGGCCCACCACATGACCTGGCTACATTATTTCCTAATAACAATGCTACGATACAATAATAATGGTACAACCTTAGACTTAAACCTCGTATCTATGGCTGTCCTAGTGTACCATGCCTGGATATCCATATCAGTACTAGTACAGTCTCACAATTTTGTATCATTATACTTTGCAAGTTTTAGCGGATGCGCCCATTTTCAGAGGATCATGGTAACAAATTTTCAACGTGATGATGATTTGATGTTGCACTCGACCTTGAACGGAAGTACTACTACTGTCTTACAATTTCTTTATCATTATACTTTGCAAGATTTAGCAGATGCGCCAAATTCAGAGATAGATCATGATCATGGTAACAAATTTTCAACGTGATAATGATTTGATGTTGCACTCGAACTTGAACAGAAGTACTAGTACAGTCTCACAATTTTTTTATCATTATACTTTGCGAGATTTAGCGGATGCGCCAAATTCAGAGATAGATTGTGATCATGGTAACACACTTTTCAATGTAATGATGATTTGATGTTGCACTCGACCTTGAACATAAGTACTAGTACGGTCTCACAATTTTGTATCATTATACTTTGCAAGTTTTACCGGATGCGCCCATTTTCAGAGGTAGATCATGATCATGGTAACAAATTTTCAACGTGATGATGATTTGATGTTGCACTCGAACTTGAACAGAAGTACTAGTATGGTATCACAATTTTTATTATAATTATACTTTGAAAGATATAGCGGATGCGCCAATTTCAGAGATAGATCATGATCATGGTAACAAATTTTCAACGTGATGATGATTTGATGTTGCACTCGGCCTAGAATAGAAGTACTAGTACGGTCTCACAATTTTTTTTATCATTATACTTTGCAAGATATAGCGGATACGCTAATTTTAGAGATAGATCGTGACCATGGTAGTGACCAATATTCAAGGTGATGATGATTTGATTTTGCACTCGGCCTTGAATAGAGGTACTAGTACGGTCTAACAATTTTTTATCATTATACTTGGACCTTAGCCAAATTCAAAATCTCATAGCGGCAAAACTTCCCGCCCACAAAATACAAAAAATTCACACGCTTTCAAATTCCCATTCTACCCTTGTGGAGATGACAGCAAAGTCGGTTGGTGGGGGGGTCTGCCCGTCATTTTTTGGATCACCACCTCCCTAGCCCCGGATACCCTCCCAAAAAAAAATTCATTTCCCTCAGTCTCTCATCTGAGACCACCCACCGGAACTTCTCAAGTCCCTCTCTCTACCACCTCCACGACCACCGCACCGGAACATCCCCGCCGGACTTCCCTGGCCTACCCGAGGCCTCGCGATCCTCGTCATCCGGCTGCCCGCCGGAGCCGCTTCATCGACGCCGTCATCAACCGGACCGGATCATCCCCGCCGAACCTCGAAACCATATGCTCATCCAGCAGTCTACCGCAGTCGCTTCAGCTGCGGTATCGTCCACCGCATCGGATCTTGCTCACCGACACCGCTGTGCATGAACCGGATCTGCTTCACCGGCGCCTTGCATGATCTAAACTCTTCTACTGTCGCTTTTCTATTGCTTGCCTGCAAGTTCTTGTTTAATCTGCGGGAACCTGTTTGTGCTAACGACGCGCCCTTACGTCTTTGCAGATGAGATGAGTAACCATGAAGTGTAATGGCCGTCTCTCCAACCCCAAGTAGCACATGTAGTGTACTTCATCACCGGATCTATCAACCCCAGGAAGATCTGCTGTGACTCCCACATAGTGCTTCTCCTAATGTAAGTCCCTTGTTTTAGCGCCATGTTCTTGGTTCAGATGCTTGTTTGTCTGAAGCTCTTTTAGTTCATTCCTAGCTATGACCGTAACACCTTGCTATTTTCTAGTTCATTGCTAACTTTAAGCGATTTAACATTTTGGTTTGCATTCCCTGCTCTGTAGATGTAGCCATCATAACTTCTATCTTGCTCAGTCGTTGTTACAAAAATTATAGGCTGCTACTATTTTGTTCATGCCAATATTGTTCTTCAAAAGCTGCTATCACTCTGCTATCTAGCTATGACCGTAAGTATTTAGTTTGGCATGCTATCACTCTGCTATCTAGCCTGTAGTACAAATAAACTTGTCATACTACTAGACAATAATTTTGTGTGCCATCTTGTTCTTCAAAAGCTGCATCATTGACTTGTTTCTCTGACTTGGCATGACGCTCACATATGGAATGCTGAACATGATATGGATATCCAGGCATGGTACACTAGGACAGCCATAGATACGAGGTTTAAGTCTAAGGTTGTACCATTATTATTGTATCGTAGCATTGTTATTAGGAAATAATGTAGCCATGTCATGTGGTGGGCCAAATTAGGGTTTTAATAGAGTCTATTTGACTTGGGCCTGTCCAAGTCGAATTAGGTTAGGCCCAATAAGGGCTGGCTGGCCACTCCACCCCTCATATAAGGTGGAGGTGCGGCTAGGGTTTCGGTAGTCTAGTTTTGATTCAAGTCATGTAGAACCTTGGGTTCCAAGTATCACCATCCCTGCGGGGTTGGCCCTATGACGGCGTCTCGGACGTTCGTCTAGTTATCCAATAAAGATGTGTGAGTTCTTGAGTTGTCAAGAGTAATCATATGTGCTTGAGTATCCTTGAATCTGTCAAGGGAGTTCAAGATCTATCGGTCCTATGGATCAACAAGGTGCATCGTGAAAGATCGGGAACCTATCCCTCATCATGATGAAGATCGGCGATGTTCTTATTTGACTTGACCTTGGCGCCCTTTGGTCTTCGACGCCATCAACCTGATTGAAACACATGCATCCTCCAAATACAAACTGAAAGTGCACCATGCATATCACCCAAAACACACAGAACAAACTCCTGCACGCCATGGATCCAAATAAGCTGAAAACACCTCCTAGTGCACCAAGCATATCACCCAAAACACACAGAACAAACTCCTGCACGCCATGAATCCAAATAAGCTGAACACACCCAAGTATGCATTCTCCTGAAAACAGTGTCTCTTTTCCTTGGCGCTTCTCTGCCTCGTGCATAATTGTACCAACCAAACAATTTACTATCAATTTCCATTGAAATTCACATTCAGCCAATCAATCTCCATGAAAACAACACGTTCCTTAGCTGAAACGTGTCTTTTCTTTCTTCCTGAATGCAACCAATCATTTTCCTTTCTTTTCCTAGCCTACTCTGATGCAGCCTGCTTTAGAAGTTCAAAACGAAAACGGGACTACCAAAAATCAGGACCGAATTGATTCGTTCCTTTTTTCACGTATGGGCGCAATAGCAAAAGTCGATCTGCACTTTTTTTCCTGGTCCATGCGTTGCTCCTTTCCTTTGCTGAAACAGATATGCAAATCATTGGTCATTACAAATCACGTTACAACAAATCAGCCAATATTGTTTTCTCCTTGCTTGCCGTACGCGCAGAGGACACCCATCCGAACGGACCTGAGTCCAGGGAAGGAAACCGCCAAGAGAAAAACAAAAACACAACGACTCGAAACAAATCTCGCCTAGATTGGAAACCGTCGGTAGCCTTCGATCTCCAAATCGCGACCACTGAAAATAGACGAACTACCTCAGACCAACTCGACGAACGCCAACATGCTGCCAGATAGTCGTCGCTTAACCGATCAAATCAGCCCGACAACAGATGATGTTGAAACTTGACTCTGCCGCCCACTTCCTCCTCCTCGATCTTCACCAACAGCATGGCGGCGACGTACCCATTGGTGGCCACGGCAACCGAGCAGAAACAACTGAGCAACAAAGCAATCTGCATCGTGATCAACCTAGCAAACTGATACCACATGATGAGGGATAGGTTCCCGATCTTTCACGATGCACCTTGTTGATCCATAGGACCGATAGATCTTGAACTCCCTTGACAGATTCAAGGATACTCAAGCACATATGATTACTCTTGACAACTCAAGAACTCACACATCTTTATTGGATAACTAGACGAACGTCCGAGACGCCGTCATAGGGCCAACCCCGCAGGGATGGTGATACTGGAACCCAAGGTTCTACATGACTTGAATCAAAACTAGACTACCAAAACCCTAGCCGCACCTCCACCTTATATGAGGGGTGGAGTGGCCAGCCAGCCCTTATTGGGCCTAACCTAATTCGACTTGGACAGGCCCAAGTCAAATAGACTCTATTAAAACCCTAATTTGGCCCACCACATGACCTGGCTACATTATTTCCTAATAACAATGCTACGATACAATAATAATGGTATAACCTTAGACTTAAACCTCGTATCTATGGCTGTCCTAGTGTACCATGCCTGGATATCCATATCAAGTACTTATGTTCAAGGTCTAGTGCAACATCAAATCATCATTACATTGAAAATTGTGTTACCATGATCATGATCTATCTCTAAATTTGGCA
>NC_061513.1:299211716-299309438 GCF_022539505.1 Lolium rigidum
TCACCAGATTTTGGACAAATCCGAGAGGTGGGCCGGGCTTGGAAGATTACACGTGGAAGATTTACGAAGCGGCCTGGCACGGAGAGTTTGGGCTAAGTTGCCCGTGTATCTTTAATTATGGTAGATTTTATCTTGGATTAAAAGTTAGAGTTTATCTCGTGCACGGTTTGGTGCACGCCCACATTAGAAAGTCCCTGGACTATAAATATGTACCTAGGGTTTATGGAATAAACAACAACTCACGTTCAACCCAAAACAAACCAATCTCGGCGCATCGCCAACTCCTTCGTCTCGAGGGTTTCTATCGGGTAAGCGACATGCTGCCTAGATCGCATCTTGCGATCTAGGCGGCACAAGCTCACGTTGTTCATGCGTTGCTCGTCTCGAAGCGCTTTTGATGGCGAGCAACGTAGTTATCATTAGATGTGTTAGGGTTAGCATTGTTCTTCGTTTAAGCATGCTTACGTAGTGCAACCCTTGCATATCTAGCCGCCCTCACACCTATCTCGGGTGTGGGGGCGGCACCCACTTGATCATTATTTAGTAGATCCGATCCGTTACGATTGCTCCTTGTTCTACAAGGATTAGTTTAATATCTCGCAATAGTTAGGCCTTACAAAGGGGGAGGATCCGGTGGCACGTAT
This sequence comes from Lolium rigidum, assembly GCF_022539505.1. NCBI lineage: Eukaryota > Viridiplantae > Streptophyta > Magnoliopsida > Poales > Poaceae > Lolium > Lolium rigidum. Next base: position 299,212,361 of record NC_061513.1, read on the forward strand.
AGGTGGCGTTCGCAAGTCCTAAACAGGATGTTCCGAGGATCAACTTCATGTTGGTTTTTAGGCCTTGTTTAGGATCGGCTTACGAGCACCGTGCGTGGCCGCGAGGCCCAACCTGGAGTAGGATGATCCGATTATGCGGTGAAAACCCTAAATCGTCGTAGATCTAATTAGCTTTATCTTGATCAAGCGGGACCACCAAGTATTCGTGCACCCGTACGAATCATGGGTGGATCGGCTCTTTGAGCCGATTCACGGGATAACTCGAGAGCCGATCGAGGCTCGTATTTAATGTTTACATGTATGCCACTGCGAGAAACTAAGCGAGGCATCCCCATCACCTTCCGACCGGGTATAGGTCAGGTGGCACGCCCTGCACTTCGCATCGCCGCGTGTGACCGGAAGAGCATTGCGGGCCGTCGCTCGGAGGGGTCTCGGCCGGCCGCGGCTCTAGGCTCTTCCCGGCTCTACGGTGTTGACAAGGCCGCTGCCCGCCGGTGGGTTTTGGCAGTCAACACATTACGGCACGCCCGGTGGGACAATCGTCTACATCAACCACATCGCCATCTACATCCGAGATGGCGGACGGCACGCCCGGTCACCTACGAGGAGCTGCACGACGAGCTCAAGAAGCAATACAACGAGATCAAGGCCACCCTCGAAGCCGACCTCATCGGCTCCTTTCGGAGAACCCGTTCCCATGGCATCGGATGGAAGGGATTCTCACCTCAAGGTGCACTCGATGGGATAGATCTCTCGCCCCGTCGGAGGAACGCACCGGGGGCTGCGGCGGGGAGATCAACTACTTGGTGGCTCACTCGCTACATCGCCACTGCGAAAACTTGGTCAACGTGTTGGAGCGTGTCGCTGCGCGTAATCCAGGAGATCATGAGCCACCGGTACTCGCCGTCAGGACCAGCTCTCGGGACTCATCAAGGAGAGTTGCCACTCCAGTCCCGTCCACCGCTGCCATATGCGTTGGCAGCACCTGCTGAAGTGCCGACTACACCGGCATTCCTCGTCTACAAGATTGGTGGTGACCCAAGTGGCTACCAGTTCTTGGCTGACGCACCTAAGGAGATCCCTCAAGGATACGCGTGCACGTATGTGCCAGATTGTGGTAGCTGGGCACTCACAAACCAGGCCACAACATCGGGGACTCCGGCGAAGACAGGAGGAACGTCAGCAACAGAGCTTGAGAAGCGGACGTGGCTAACTAAGTACGCCACACCGACGAAACTCCCGAGCCCAGCTCCTGCGGTTGGCTCGGAGCTGGAAAAGCAAACATGGCTGGCTAAGTACGCCACCCGGCGAATCTTCGAGTGCAACTCCTACGGCCGGCACGGCGGATCAGATCGGTACCATGCGAGAGACCAGTTCGGCATGGTGCCGAAAAGAAGAGCGATCGGCTATTCCAAGCCGTACCCCGACGATTACGAGATGATCCCGCTGCCACCTAAATATCGGCTCCCCGACTTCTCCAAATTCGGTGGATCGGATGGCTCCGGCTCCATCGAGCACATCGGCCGATATTTGGCTCAACTAGGACCGGCTTCGGTGTCGGATCAGCTACGCGTGAGGCTCTTTTCACGGTCCCTCACGGGATCGGCTTTTGGATGGTACACCTCTTTGCCGGCAAACTCCATCCGAGTCTTGGAAGCAATTGGAAGAACAGTTCCATATGCAATACCATTCGGAAGCTTCCGAGTCTAGCATTGCCGATCTAGCACAACTACGTCGAAGCGCGGGAAACGGTGACGAGTACATCCGGCGCTTCGGGAATCTTAGGAACCGATGTTATTCGGTTCGTATAGCTGAAAAGGAAGCGGTCGAGTTGGCGGTAGCAGGCCTTGCAACACAGCTCAAGGACATGGCCTCCCAAGCGGATTATCCCTCGTTAGCGCACATGGTTCAGAAACTATCGGCATATGAACAGCGCCATCCGGACCTGTACCAAGACAAGTTCAAGCGTGCGATAGTCATGGTCGATACGAGAGGAAGATGAAGTGCTCGCGGGAGACCAAGAAGTGGCGAGTGGCTGAGTGGACTCGGGGAGGAACCCCGTGTCCTGCAAATGGGTAAAGCCACCGGGGCCGCCCGAGGGATTTGATTTTGACGTGACCAAGACTGAACAAATCTTCGACCTCCTGCTCAAGGAGAAACGAGTTGACGATTCATGAAGGTCTCAAGTTCCCCACGGCGAAAGAGCTAAACGGAAAGCCGTACTGCAAATTCCACAACTCGCTTTCCCATGCCACCAACGACTGCAGGGTGTGGCGTCAGCACATCCAAGCGGCGATAGAGAAGGGGCGGCTAATTTTCAACCAGTACGCCATGAAGGTCGACACCCAACCCTTCCCCGCCGTTAACATGGTGGAAGTCACCTACCCCGAGGGTTGCCGGCCAGGTCCCTCGTTCGGCATCAACGTGGTAGGACACGGGAACCACTGCGGCGAAGATGGAGATGAGGGCAGTCTGCTCTCATAGCAAAGATATAGAGGAGGCCGCTCCACGCGATCGGCTCCGTCATGATGGCAAGCGCTACGTCACGGAGGGAGAGGTGAAGAATATACGATATCGGCGACCCCTCTCCGATCACCTCCTCAACAAATATGTAAGTCGGTATGACCAACGCCGTCGAACCAACTATGATGATGAAGGAGATCGTCCGGCTAGAGAAGCCGGAAGACATCGTCGGCATGATCACGATGAGGAGGAGCACGAGCGCCGTGCCACGGAAAAATCAAGGGAGCAAGATGACAACGCCGGACATCGGGACTGCCCCTTCTTCGGACTACTCGCTGGGATTCGAGGAATGAGCCGATTGCCCACAATTGGCAATTGCCCGAGAATGCAACACGAAGAAGAAGGAGGCAGCCAACGTGTCCGTGTTCGAGCGCCTAGGGCCTCTCCCGCCACAAAGCAAACGCGCTCGAGTCACCTCGTTGGGCAGATCTTGAGGATTCGGAAGACGAGGGAGAAGTAGAAGAAGACAGGTACCACCGGCCTAGGTGGTGCCCCGACGGACTCAGCCCGTTCCCAAAAGCGCGGGGTTCGGCGATTGCGCGGCCCGGAGGAAGCCGAGAGGTTATATCCGCATACGCTAAGAAAGGCACGGCCTGATGCGGCTGCAAAGGTTCAGCGAGCCCTGGATGAAGAGGGTCGTCCACGGAAAATGGAGTGGCGCCCTAAACAGAGGAAAGCCGATGATGAGACATCGGCTGGCACAAATATGGTACTCGTCTTGCCGACAGAGCTTAGTGCTCCACGACTCTACGGTGCGCTCAAGGTGGACGACAGCAAGCGCATCAAGTCAGAGGTTGGGTTGGTGTTATCCAGCCTGACCGAGTAGCAAGATCGAACCAGTGAGCAAATCAGGCGAGGCTGATCCTTGTGATCGGCCCCAAAAAATTCATGAAGGGACATCACAAAACCTTCGCTGAGCAAACAATGTGGAGGCCGATTCCAGCAATCGGCCAAAATTATCCTCACCCACCATTCCGCACTGGGTTCAACATGTTATCCAACGGAGCCGATACCATCAATTCTCTTGACGAGAATCGGCTCGGGGGCACCTGAGTAGATAAAATACGAGGATATGCAACGGAAGCATCTCATCTTCCGGTGATGGGTATTGGAATATGGGGGCCGATGCACGGTGTCGGCCGTAAAAAAAAAATATATATGAAAATTTTTCGAGCACAGCCGATGCAGCAGGCATCGACTTCAGAATCAAGAAACAGCCGATGCGTAGCCATCGACTCTAGTTGTGCGATGTTTATCAAGCCTCCACCAAATCCGGGATTTCCAATCGTGGGGCTAGTTCAGCTGAAACGGAAGATTATCGGCTGTCAGAAGAAGAAGAAGGATCGGCTGTGGTGCATTTTCTCTGACATTCTCGCCTCGAGTAAGGCTCGGGGGGCAGCAGGCCTAGTGGATACTCTGTTTTTAAGAGCCGATTGGAGTTACCTCGGCCGCGACTGCATCATGATCGTCCTAGGGAGGAAATGGGAAGGAAAAGCCGTCGTCTGGTACAAGGCTTGGACCATGCTGGTGCTGCAAGAGAAGGAAAGGGACCGGATTCTCAAAAATAGCCGATGAGTTGTCGTCGGCTGAGGAATTGCGAAGAATTTTAGTCAGATATCGAATCGCAGCCTAAAAATGGAGAAGTTCTTGACCTTCGAGCTAGTTAGAATCCGGTTTCATCAGCGTCCAAAAGAAAGGGGTCCGAGGCGTTGCTATCGGTCTTAGCATGACAGGCGGAAGGAATGAAATTGGAGTAATTAAAGGATGAATGGGAAGAACAATTTCATTAATTCCAAGGAGCGGCTTTACAAGAAAGAGCCGATGGCTCTCAAAAGAGGGATCTGGTGCCTAGTGCACTGCTACTACTAGTCCTATACTACTAGTCGTCGCTGTCCTCGTCATCGCCGCCGTCGACGTCGTCGGCGCTACTCCCGAGGAGCTCCTCGTCGGCTGCTGCCCCAGCCCTTGGCCGGAGCCTCTTCCTCCTCGTCATCATCATCATCCTCGCTGTCCGCCCGGGAGCGGAAGCGCTTGGTCGGCGGATACCCGATGGAGGAAGAGGATTCATCCTCCTCCTCTTCTTCTTCGTCGTCATCATCCTCGTCCTCGTTGTCCGCCCACATGCGGGGGCGCTTCTTCGGCGGGAGCTTGGCGGAGGGGGAGGCCGTGGCCTTCGCTGCTTCTCCTTCTTTCTCCTCCTTGTCGGAGGAGAGGGGGTTCACTGCGGGGTGAAGGCTGTCCTCATTCTTCTTCTTCGGCAAAGATTGGGGGAAGAGGCTTGAGAAGGAGGAGGAAGAGGAAGACATAGCTACAGGAGGAGAGGGTTTTTTGGTGCCGATGGCCGGGACAGAACAGAGGATAAAGAGAGCTAATCAGTCGGCACGGTTAAATAATGAGAAATCTGGTGAAGGTGTGATGCCCTTGCAGTTTCCAAGGAGTCAATGCCAAAGCTATCAGAATTTGCAGAGAAGCTGAGAAGGCCGGGCATAATGATGACGGATGCCGCAACGGCCCTCGCTTCTGCCACGACATGACCCTTCGAAGGAAAGCATAATGATTTTGGAAATGTTATTTCCAAAACCAGGGGGGCATGTGTTATCACCGGATTTTGGACAAATCCGAAGGTGGGCCGGGCTTGGAAGATTACACGTGGAAGATCTATGAAGCGGCCTTGCACGGAGAATTTGGGCTAAGTTGCCCGTGTATCTTTAATTATGATAGATTATTATCTAGATTAAAAGTTAGAGTTTATCTCGTGCACGGTTTGGTGCACGCCCACGTTAGAAAGTCCCCTGGACTATAAATATGTACCTAGGGTTTATGGAATAAACAACAACTCACGTTCAACCCCAAACAAACCAATCTCGACGCATCGCCAACTCCTTCGTCTCGAGGGTTTCTATCGGGTAGCGACATGCTGCCTAGATCGCATCTTGCGATCTAGGCAGCACTAAGCCCCACGTTGTTCACGCGTTGCTCGTACTCGAAGCGCTTTTGATGGCGAGCAACGTAGTTATCATTAGATGTGTTAGGGTTAGCATTGTTCTTCGTTTAAGCATGCTTACGTAGTGCAACCCTCGCATATCTAGCCGCCCTCACACCTATCTCAGGTGTGGGGGCGGCACCCCGCTTGATCATTATTTAGTAGATCCGATCCGTTACGATTGCTCCTTGTTCTACAAGGATTAGTTTAATATCTCGCAATAGTTAGGCCTTACAAAGGGGGAGGATCCAGTGGCACGTAGGGTGGCGTTCGCAAGTCCTAAACAGGATGTTCCGAGGATCAACTTCATGTTGGTTTTTAGGCCTTGTTTAGGATCGGCTTACGAGCACCGTGCGTGGCCGCGAGGCCCAACTCTGGAGTAGGATGATCCGATTATGCGGTGAAAACCCTAAATCGTCGTAGATCTAATTAGCTTTATCTTGATCAAGCGGGACCACCAAGTATTCGTGCACCCCGTACGAATCATGGGTGGATCGGCTCTTTGAGCCGATTCACGGGATAACCCGAGAGCCGATCGAGGCTCGTATTTAACGTTTACATGTATGCCCTGCAGGAAACTAAGCGAGGCATCCCCATCACCTTCCCGACCGGGTATAGGTCGGGTGGCACGCCCTTGCACTTCGCATCGCCGCGTGTGACCAGAAGAGCATTGCGGGCCGTCGCTCGGAGGGGTCTCAGCCAGCCGCAGCTCTAGGCTCTTCCCGGCTCTACGGTGTTGACAAGGCCGCTGCCCGCCGGTGGGTTTTGGCAGTCAACAATATCTGAAGCCCATGTATCTGGGTGTAGTCTGGGCAGTTTCAACAAAAGGATTGTCTTGGCTGCCTCAAAGAACATATTTGCATGACTACACTCAATAAGTACATGCATAAGTGTTTCTGAATTTGCTTTGCAGATTTCACAAGTGCTATTAGCCATGATATGCCGCCGTGACAGGGTCCCATAATCAGGAAGGATTCGCCGAAAAACCTGCCACCAAAAGATGTCTCAATTTGCAGACTTCAGGTTTGACATTTTGATGTCTCATTAAAGATGGAATATTCTCTAGTGGGAGGCGACGTTCCCGTCGACAGCGAGGCGCATGTGGTAACTTCGTCAATATGAAGATCTGTCGGATGAAGTTTCTTGGACGCACTCTCTCGAAGGTGCTCATAGGGGTAGGATGTGCGTGCGTGCGTTCATAGGGGTGAGTGTATGTGCGTATATGTGAGCATCTACGTATGTACTCGTGTTTCGCAAAAAAAATCCCACCGATACACAGTGAAGCGATAAATTGGGGTTTTTCAACTTTACCCCTTCCTTTTTTGATTTTTTAGGTGGACTCTTTTTTGAATTATTATTTTCATCCATTTTTTAAAATTATTAAAGACACAATACAACGTGGGCTGGGAGCACGGGGCTCGTTCAAGAATAACCCTGCACGGTCGGCCCGTTTAGGCCGCCTGGCCCCAACTCTAACTCTACCCGGGCCGGCCCGCGCGCAACTCCACCGGAGCCCGCCGTCCCCGTCCCCCTCAGAGCTCGCCGACGACTTCAGCCGCGCGGCTCTGCTCCGCCCCGCTCCGACCGCCGCTGCAGCTCGCCGCCGCCAAGGACTGGGAGGCGTCTCGGACGGTCAGTCGAAACTGCGCATCAGCTATCCACTACGTATCCCACCCCAATTTTCTATCTGCACCCGCTCTGTGTTCCTCTTGACTCCGTTCCCAACCATCTCTACCCCTATCCGTAGCAGCAAACAGTGGTGGCGCGTCTCCCCCAAGGACGGCTCTCTCCGGCGGGCGAAAAGGAATAGCCTGCTACATACTCGCGGTGTGAAGGCGGGGAGCGCGAATCATGGGGACTTCCGCGGCCCAGGAATCGGATCTCTGGAAGCAAATCGACGACGCCGAGTGGTTAGATTCCTCCTCCTTCTGCCCCGCTTTCTCACTACTTGATTGTCTTGTCACTTCGTTTTCTATCCAAGTGGTCTGTGGTCGTAGTTGTTCGGGTACTTGTTCATGCTGCTTGCTCATCACCATGCAAATGAATGGATGAATTATGATTGTCCTTCTACAACTTGCTAGCTAGCGACCTATGGTATGTAATTTCCTTTAGTTTGGAAGTTTAACAAGCCATGAGATTTACTCGGACTAGTCAATAAACATGCTTGCCATAGTAATTGCCAGGTTTGCCATACTAATTTGTAACTTCCTTCCTTCTGATTGCTGATGACTCTTGGATTGGAGGAGCAGACCACGTTGTATTATTGCGCTTATCCTTCTGGTAAAGCATGCAATGCTCCAAACGGGGAAATAATAATGTTGGAACTTGTTCACTTATTGCTGTTTACATCCTCATGGCCCAGCTATCTGGTCAGCGGATCCTTCGACAAGGCGGTTTTGTCTGCATTATCCGTCTCTGATCAAATTCGAGCGGATGCTGCGCGGGAGGTGCATGACGGTGATGAGCTATTGGAAATGCTTGAGTTAGCTGGGATGGTACTCGCTCAGGCACTTAAAGAGCTCAGAAGGTAAATTATTGGCGTTTCCTCCCTTTGTCGTGCTAAAGCCCTTGTGTTCTATCAGAGAAAAACGAACCAACTGGGGGAGAAACCCTCTGTTGTATTTCATTAAGACGGTGTTAAGTCTCGAACTCTGGCTGCCTAGCACACCATCACATGTGCTAGCCGGTAAGCCCCAGGGTCTTCCTCTTGTGGTCTAATCAATTTTCAGTATTTTTCTATGTGCTGTAATAAGGTAAGGATGTTGATTAGAAGTTTTTAATACTGCTAACATACCAAAAGCGGCTAACTTAAGAATGCTTATATGCTTTCCGGAAAAAATCTGCATAAACGTTAAAGTCAAAAAAGAGGCTACTATTAACTGCGTAACCACCTAGCTTTTTGTAAGGAAGGGAAAAAAATTCGTGTTGAAATTTGATTGATATCCAACTAAATCTATACGCTCGCCCTGTCCAGTTCGAGAACCCATATGCACATTCTTAAGAACAACAACTGCCTAATCGTGGGCTGACGCCATGTTTACATACCGGACATGGAGAAGACAAGTGAGCAATGGGTAAAAAGAATTAAGGCCATGGATGATCAAGGCAGCAACAAAATGGAGAGGGGGGAGATGAAGTAGTGCACTGCTACTTTGTACTCGTAATTTTGCTTGCCCGCTGCTGCGTGCCTTTGTGTTCTGCAGCCTGCTACTTCTACACATCATGGTTGTCCACCTGCGGCGGTGGTGCTTTGACAAGTACTATTGGAGAAGCATCTGTGATCTGCCAAACTCCTTCCTTATTTAAGATACCTTCACCCACCAGTAAGCACACTCGGTAGCGCCGCCGCCATCAAGGGTCTTGCTCAGGACGTGGAGGTCGAGGCGACATAGTAGCTAGCTTGTTACTGTCGTTTTCACAGTAGGCTATCTGCTCCATGTTGATGCTGGGTTGTAACTGGAGGCATCATTAGTAATGGAAGTGCTGGTGACAGCGATGTCAGGTTGAGGGAAGGCCATGGACGACAATGGATACAGATCATGGGGTGAAGAAGAACCCAGATCTAGTGGGTTTGGACTTGGGTTGCGGACCCTAATGCTATGTTACACGACCAATTTGCGCTAGTAAAACTTTGAGATTTGTGCAAATAGATATTTGGAGAAGCATAGAAGCACTTCTCTAAACTTAGTGTGCTTACTACTTTTCTGAAATGAATTGTATCATGTACTCCCAGCATTCTTGCCCCAACTATTACCTTCCCTAAAAAGGGCCAGATGAAGATTGTAGATAGATTCAGTTATATTTTATTGTCTTGCGAAATGTCATATCCTATATACTGAAGTCCTTAAGTGAACTTTGTAGATATGTAGGTTCACAAACACTTTATGCGTTATTTCAGAGCATTTGCATAACTTTTGGTATCTGGTTCTTATTCTAATATGTTTAACACATACTGTTCCAGGACATCTGAGATGTTTATTCAGCTTAAAGCTATGTTTGGTTCAGTGGCATCAGTACCAGTGAAAGTTTTCCTGACAGGGTAAATATTACACAGAATTCTCATAGGCTCTTGGTTTTGCTCAGTGTGTCCCCCTTTCTGTATCATTGACAAGTATCTTTCTTATAGGGCTACCATGCTAATGGCTGAAGGATCTGGGCCTGACCTTCGACCAGTTTTTGAGGAGTACCTTGCTCAATGGAGATATACAGATGATCAGGTTTATGTTTTGAATGGAGGACAGGAAAGATCCTCAGATGGTCTTATTGTTACATCAACTATGGCACCTGAAGAGTATTTGGAGGTCGCAGAATTGTATACAGTTACGTTTCTTGGCATTGCCTCCAATGAGCCTGCAAGTGCCATCGCATGGGTAGAAAAGGCAGAATTAAGTGAACAAGATCAACAGGTATTTATAATGATGGAGTATGTTAATGATAGATACTACAGCATTCCAATTTCGAAGTTAGGAGTTAGTACCTACCATGTTTGCATTTCCTATATCATTAAGCTGTATCTTGATTCTTCTTTACAGGAACTACTAAAAAACTTCATACATTACAAGCAGCCGCGAAGAAAAAGTCATCAGCTGCTACAGGGGCAAAACAGTCAGCAGAAAGGAACCTTTCCGCTACCGTGAACGACAAAACACCACCGACACCTGAGGATGCTCCAACAAGCACCACACGTGCACCCAATGGGAAAACACATGGCTTACCAAAGTCCATCGAACCTACCCTACAGCATGTCACAAATAAATTTGATCCCGTGTTTTGGTGGTTTCATTCAGTTCGGGTAAAGGTTGGCAAAACACATATCGTTCTGCCAAGTGGTAAACTGATGCTTTTGTTCTCGCTGCTGTTCTCTACACTTTATGTTCTCCGGAGGAAAGGTGCCGGCTTGAAGAGGTACAGGTTCCATCTACTTGCAGTAGACTTTCAGATTATGCAGAGCTTCTTGTGCGTTTTAGTGACCCTGGCGAATGTTTTTTCCTAATACAAATGTACATTGGACAGGGCTATATTCCAGCAAGCTTCATCCCTGCGACGAGCGTTCCTCGATGCCCTGCAACTCGCCTTCTCGGTGCAGATGAACCCGCTAGCTGCTGTTCAACAGACGCCACAGGCCCCTCGAGGAAGCTGGTGATACACTGATACAATGTACTTACCCATCCCAACCTGTAACTAGCAATACCTGAATTGTAATCCGGCACACCGTGATACTTGCCGTTGTCTTTTGTGCCATTGATAAATGTATGGGAATAATAAAGCAAGGCTGCTAAATATATCGTGGCAATGGTCTAGTTTTGGCATCAATCCTGGCTCGAGAATTTTGGTTCAGACTTTGTTCCTGTTCTGTTGGTTCAGGCGTGTTTAGTTTTTCAGTATAGCTGCAGCTAGCAAGTGAGTCTTTGTCCTATGAAATTTTCAGAAATCATGTGGAGTGAGATGCGGGTTCACATTGAAAGTGACTTTCAGGCCTCAGCAATCTTTAACATCAGTTCGTAAGAAATGTGCATCACAATGTACCTGGTCGATTGGTGTCGATTGCACATGAAGAAATGAGACAGGATCGGTTTCAGTTGATCTCGACAGCGTTAGCTGAACTCTGTGTTCCATACCTTGCGGTTATGAAATAATAAGGGAACCTGTGTCATCAGTACAACAATGTGGCTGTAGTTTAGTGGTGAGAATTCCACGTTGTGGCCGTGGAGACCTGGGCTCGAATCCCAGCAGCCACACATTTCCTTTTTGCTCAATTTTTGTATCACGTCATCATCTTCGCGTTTTATTGATCAAATCGATTATCTCCACATTTAAATCACACACCCCTACTACAGCTCTCCGTACGCACCGCACGTACGACCAAAAAACATCTATACACACACATCACGTTCGATCACATCGATCACCGCGCCGGAGATGCGTCGCCGCTGTCACCGCCGTCGCGGCGGACGACGTCGTCGTCCTCCACTCTGGCAGCGAGCGCGTCCTCGAGGACGAGCACGACCCTGCCCATGGCCGGCCGCACCTTGGGGTTCTGGCTGAGGCAGTCGTAGGCCAGCCGCGCCACCCGCTCGAGCGCCCTGGCCGAGTAGGGCCCCAGCCGCTCCATCCTGGCGTCCACGATCTTCTCCAGCTTCTTGCCCCGGATGAGGATCGGGCGCGCCCAGTCCACCAGGTTCCCCGCCCGGCCGGCCCTGCTGGGCTCCAGCGCCCGCCGCCCCACCAGCATCTCCAGCAGCACCACCCCGAACCCGTACACGTCGCTCATCGCCGTCAGGTGCCCCGTCGCCACGTACTCCGGCGCCGCGTAGCCGTAGGTGCCCATCACCCGCGTGGACACGTGCGTCTTCCCGCCCACCGGGCCCTCCTTCGCCAGCCCGAAGTCCGACAGCTTTGCCTTGAAATCCTGCAGCCAAGAAACGCAGCAAGGTTCAGATTGAGCTTGAAATCCAGCACTGTGATGTGCATGATCGGGGGAGGAGGACGGACCGCGTCGAGCAGGATGTTTGAGGTCTTGAAGTCGCGGTAGATGATGGGCCGCTCGGCGCCGTGGAGGAAGGCGAGCCCCCGCGCCACGTCCAGGGCGATCTTCACCCGGGTCGTCCACGACAGGTTGCACGCCCCTGATAAAAGAGATTCAGCAAGGGATGCTCGTCTAGTCAGGGACCAGAAATTGGCAAGAAAATGAAGCTGATTCGTCTCGATGCGTACGGCGGAAGAGGTGGTTCTCGAGGCTGCCCTTGGCCATGTACTCGTACACCAGCAGCCGGTGGTCGTCATCGCAGCAGCACCCGATGAGCTCCACCAGGTTCGGGTGGCTGTACTGCCCTAGGCAGCTCACCTCCGTCTGCAGCGCGCACACGAAACAACTTTGACACATCAATCGATGAATTGGGGAAGTCGACAGGTCGATTGGAATGACCAATATATGAAACTGACCAGCCACTCCCGGTCCCCCTGGATGCCATCCGGGTTGAGCTTCTTCACGGCGACCTCGGCCCCGCCCACCATCCCCTTGTAGACCACCCCGAAGCCGCCCTCCCCGATGATCTGCGTCGGGCTGAACTCGCCCGTGGCCTGCCGGAGCTGGTCGTGCGTGAACAGCCGGAGGTGCCCGTACGCCGACATCGCCCGGAACTCCGCCAGGTCCTTGGGCACCAGCAGCATCATCGGCTCCGAGCTTGTCTTCCGCAGCCGAGGCGTGGACGACGTCGCCGGCGCGCCGCGGACGCGGCCGCGGCTCGTCTGAACGAAGGCAAAGCTCACGGTGTGTTTACGTCGGAGAGCAATCCGGACAATCGATCGACGTACCTTGCTGGTCCTGGACGCGGCGGCGGACCGGCCGCATGTCGCCGCAGCTGGAGATGATCCAGCGATGCATCTTCGGAAGAGATGGTACAACCCCGCGTGCACGTTTACCGGGGTACGTCGACTGTGAAGGTTGGTTGATTGGGTGATCGACCGGCGAGGGGTCCGGGCGGTGGCGGCGGAGGCCAATGGCAGCCTCCGCCCGCCCACGCGCCGGGACAGATGTGGAGAGAGGCGACGGGAGGAATGGTCGGAGAGCGCGGTACGTCCATTGGGGTTGCCTTAATTTGGGACCCGCGCACGCGCACGCGCACGTCTGTTGGTCTCCAGGGCATCATCGTGCCAACGAAAATGGCGGGAGATGACGCGCAATCCTCCCCGTGCATCATCGGAGGAGGGGCAAAGTGCCTACGCCATCTACGCGCTTCGCGTCACATTTTTTTTTTCTTTTTTTAGATTCACAGGGAGACATCTCCCCGGTTCCATTTCATATAAAATGAAACCACAGTGTTTTTCCAACATCAGTCCAACTGCAAACTAGGGCTAAGACTACCACCCAGACACCAGCCAAAAGCAACACAAAAACCAACAGTTCCAAAACAAAGTCTAACAGCTAAAACCCATCACGTCACAGGACATAGCAACACAGCCAAAACGAGAAAACTAAAGCTATTACACACCACTTTTTCGAGCTGGTCTTTTTCTCACAAAGCACGACATGCACCGAAGCGTCTTCCTCCGGATGTTCTTTCGTAAATTCCAGCGACGCTCGTCCTCCATGAGAAGCTTTAGACGCAGGAGCCCAGGAAGAGATCCAATCGAAGGAAGAACACTTCAAGGTGGTTCCAGCTCCAGTGGTGCTCTGATCTTGTTTGACAGATGCTTCATGAAGAGGTCTACTTCCTCCCATATCTGTTCCTTGAAAGGAACTTTCCAGTTCTCGGATAGGAAAGGATAACCCTCCACACCTGCTTCAAATTCAACCAGGTAAGTCTATTAAACACTAAGCTATTTCTAGAATTCCAAATCCCCCACAACACAGCAGAGGAAATGAAATTAAACTGTAAAAACCTCTTATTACATAGCCATCTACCAGCTATATCTATATATTTCTCTACTTTAAACTTGCAAATATCTGTAACCATCCCCCACATCTGTTTGGCCACAATACAGTCAAAAAACAAGTGGTGTACACTTTCAAACTCTCTACAAAAGGAGCACTCCATAGGTTTTGGAATACCCCTCTTCCTCAAGTTGTCTCTAGTCATAATTTTGTTTTGAGACAGCAGCCAAAGAAAAATTTGTATTCTAGGTGGAATTTTTAAGTCCCACACAGCCAGGTAAATAAATTGGAGTTACTCCTCTAAAATTCACTAGAGCATACATTGATTTTGAAGAGTACACACCATTTGTTTCATAAACCCAAATGAGTTGATCCTCATCAGAATTGAAAACTACGGTTTCAGCAATAGCTACTAATTCCAACCATTGCACCATCATATCATCAGTAAAATTTCTCCTAAAATCACACCTTAAATTTGTGCCATCCCAGAGTTCCCTCACAGTTTTAGTTTGTTGGTTAGAAACAAAATATATGTCCCAAAATTGTGTTGCCAAATTAGTATTACCAAACCAAATATCTTCCCAAAATCTAACACTTCTACCATTCCCTATTTTCCATTTATATCCAAACTGCACAGACTTCGCAAGCACCCATCACTCCTTTCCAAAAAGGTAGATGGGTGTGTATCATGACAACACAAAATGTTGGGGTCCTTAGTATTATATTTACAATCTATAACTTTCCTCCACAGGGTCCCTTCTCCCTGGATATATCTCTTAACCCAAGACCCTAAGAGACATAGATTTAAATCTTGCAGGTTAGGGACCCCCATGCCACCAAACTCTATTCTCATACATACAGATGACCAATTTGCTAAATGTATTTTATTGTTCCCTTCCTCATCATTCCATAGGCAATTGGCTAGCTGTGTATTGATAAGTTTCAAAGCCCATTTGGGGAACTTAAAGAAAGAGAGCAAATAAACTGGGATATCGGCTAAGACTGATCTCACTAATTCCCTCTTAGCTGCAGAAGATAATAGCTTCCCTCTCCATCCAGCTAACCTACTTAAAAGGGAGTCAATCAAAGGCTGAAGATCTTCTCTCTTCAATTTATCATAATGAAGAGGGATCCCTAGATATTTGATTGGAAAAGACCCTAGTACACAACCAAAAGTTTCCAGGAAAGTAGTACATTCCCCTATTTCTACATTGATAGGTATTAACTCACTCTTATGATAATTAATCCTCATGCCAGATATCTGTTCAAAACAAGTTAGGATCCATTTCATATTAGTAGCTATCTCATTACTTTTCTCAAGGAAAAGTAAAGTGTCATCGACATACTCGAAGACAGATAACACCCCCGGAACAAAGTCAGGACAAAGCCCCCTAATCATCCCTACATTTCCTCCTTTAATCAACATTTTAGAGAAAACATCCACTACAAAGTTAAACAGACCAGGTGACAAAGGGTCCCCCTGTCTTAAACCCTTGCCAGTGATAAAAAATCACTTTCTACTTCATTTATCTTCACACCTACTGAACCACCAGTGGTCAATTGTTTTATAAGTCTAATCCAGAAGGGACTAAAACCTCTAAGATGCAGTACCTCATACAAAAAATCTAGATTAACCCTATCATAAGCTTTTTCATAATCAATTTTAAAGACAAAACCTTCTTTCTTCCTCCTATGTACCTCATGTACAATTTCATGTGCAGTAACAACACTCTCCAAAATATATCTCGCCTTTAATAAAAGCAGATTGATTTGGAGAAATTAATCTCCCAATAATTCTGGCCAACCTATTTGTCAGCACTTTGCGGAAGATCTTAAAACTACGAGTTAAGCGTGACTTATAGGTCTGAACTTCTTCATAGTCCTAGCATCATTCTCTTTAGGAATCAAAGTAATCATAGCAAAATTCAGTCTAAAAATATCTAGCTTATCATCAAACCAAGCATCAAAGAGATGTAGTAAATCCAAAGCAATAATATCCCAATATTTCTGGTAGAAGTAAAAAGATAAACCATCTGGCCCAGGTGCTCCATTTGCATATGACCCAAACACGAGCATCTTTTATCTCCTCTAAAGTAAATTTCTTTTCTAAAATCTCATTTTCTTCTGTGGTTACTTTTTCCTCAGGTAAGAAAAAGTCATCTAGCAGCCTAATCTCAGGTCTCTCTTCAGCCCCAAACAAATCCTTATAAAAAGCTTTAGCTATCTCTAGCATCTTTTTGGTTTCAGTTACAGGGCCCTCAGGTCCTTCCAGCACAGGAATCATTTTCTTCCTTCTCCTCTGGTTGGCTAAAGCATGAAAATAAGCAGTATTTCTATCCCCCTCACATACATCCCTATCTCTAGACCTTTGTTTTGCTTTAATTTCCTCAATTATCCAAAAGGAGCTCAATTCGAGTAAGAATTTGATTAAATCTACCAGCTTCACCCTCAGACAGCTCATGAGTTTCAGCCTTAACATCTAAAGCATCATACTCCTCCATAAGGGATTTTTTCTTTTTCCTAATTTCAGCATCTATATTAGCACTCCAACCTTTAGCAGAGCTCCTAAATTTCCTCACCTTAGCCTGCCATATGTCTAGAGGATTATTACTGTGAACTGGAATAGACCAGGCTTTAACTACCACATCAAGGAAGTCTACTCTAGTACTCCACCATTTTTCAAATTTAAAACTACTTTTCCTAGGAACATTTACCTCCCAGAATCCCAAACTATTGGAGTATGATCACTCCCTAGTTTAGGTAAAGCTCTTGCATTTCCCAGAGGGAATAAAGCCTCAAAACTAGTATTGCAGAAAATTCTATCAATCCTACTCATAATCCTATTGTTTTGGTTATTACTCCAAGTAAAAGATCTACCTGCCAAACCTATTTCTACTAAGGCCCACATATCAATCCAAGCATTGAACTTATCAGCCCATTTAAAATCTATAGCACCATTACTTTTATCACTCTTAAACCTAACTAAATTAAAGTCCCCTCCAATCATGGCAGGACCATCCCAATTTAGAAACAAGTCATGTAACTCTGAAATAAACAGCTCCTTACCCTCCTCATAAGGAGAACCATATACTGTAGTTAACCTAATCACTACACCTGAACTTTTCAGTCTAGCAGTTGTACTAACAGAAAAGGACTTAATTTCCCAAGAAATAACCTCAAAGATATCATTGTTCAGACCAACTAGAATACCACCAGCAGTCCCTACTGCCGGCATATAGTTCCACTCAAAATTCCTATCTCCTAGTATAGATTTCAAGAAAGACTTAGAGAATTTCTCTTTTTTTGTCTCTTGAAAACCAATATAGTCAACTTTCAAAGGGATAACAGTATCCTCCAGGCATTTCTTCCTACCAGGAGCAGTAATCCCTCTAATATTAAAAAAAGAAACTAACATTGTAACCTCTTCCTGGGGTGCTTGCCCCGAGATTTTCTAATGACTTCTATCCATCTATCCCCTTCATCCTCATAATTCTCATCAACTTCCTTATCATACTTTTCAGGAGTAACAACTAAAGCATTACTATCAGAACATAAAGCTATTTTTTGAGATTCAAGAGGTAAGTTCTCACTAGGAATCTCATCATCTACTAAACCACCCCTAGGTGATCTGTAACTATAATGCTTGTTTTCTACCCTATCATTCTCACTAATAGCATAAATATCCACCCCAACTTTTCTAGCTAAGGATTCAAGATAATCAACATCAAGAGACTGAAAAGCATTAGACTGCATTATACCTTTCATCTTCTTGTTAGGCTCCTCCAGATTGCTCCTTTTCTTGTACTCAATTGCTTTCTTCATGACATTAATGGAAGTATCCACCCTAGAGCTCTGTCTGATAGCTTGCACAGGTCCCCAAGCCTTCTTCTTCTTTCCATTGTCCTTGTCTACTTTGTCTACAATCACCTCCTTGTCAGATTTCTCCAGAGTGGAAAAGAGATCATCTGGTAGAGCAGCTTCAAGGTCATCCACCTTCATCTCCAAAGTCTCCATATCACCAACCTGTTGACCAGCAAGAACTCCTTGATTCTCCAAGAGGAAAGTCTCGCACTTCATCCCCCATTTCATCTTGAGAGCAACCACCACTTTTCCGAGATAAACTTACCATCATCACCAACACAACCATTCTTAATCAGCAAGTCATATATCTCGCACCACTAACATACTCCTTGACTTCTTCACCATCAGCCACAAGTCTTCTCACCACAGATCCAGAACCAGAAGCACCAGGTGTTGATGACCCACAAGTATAGGGGGTGTATCGTAGTATCTTCGATAAGTAAGAATGTCGATCCCAACGAGGAGCAGAAGGTGTTGACAGTGCAGTTTTGATGAAGGATTCACCGTAAATGCTCACGGACAAGTATTCGGGGGTTTTGATGTAACGGATGAATAAAGTACGAGTAAGTAAAATGCGAGAGAAATAATTGCAGCGAGTGGCCCAATCCTTTTTAGCACAAAGGACAAGCCGGTTTGTTTACTTATAATGACCAAACGTTCTCGAGGACACACGGGATTTTAGTCTAGTCAACTCCCCCAAGCTTAGCTTATTGCTTGTCCTCAAGCAATTCGGTTAACAAGCGAGCGATAAAAGAACTTTCACGAACACATTTGTTCATATGATGTATATATTCTCATGATATGGCTAATACTTAAGCAGTTCATAATAAGGTACATGCAAATAAGATCGTCTAACAGCTATGTCAATCATGAAGAGGTACCAACAATTAATAATAAGCATCATGAATCATGTATATAAGAAGGATTGCAATGTTCATAAGAGAGTATGATAAAGTGGTATCTCGCTTGCCTGTATTTGATTGGAAAAACATAAATGCCCGGGCACCTGCGGAGTTCATAGAAAGACTAGAAGTAGTGATTGTCAAAGATAAAAGCATCAAAGTTATACCACAATCAATCATATTTTGAGACAAGCATATTATACTAAGAATGACGGTTGTGCTCTCAAGAAAGTGCTCAAAGAAAGGATGGAGACACAACATAAAAGTAAAAGATTGACCCTTCGCAGAGGGAAGCGGGGATTAACATGCGCTAGAGCTTTTCATTTGTAAAGCGAGGAGTAAAATTATTTTGAGAGGTGTTTGTTGTTGTCAACGAATGGTAATGGGTACACCAACTACCTCGCCAACCGGACTTACAAGAGCAGCTCCCATGAATTATTTGCATTTTTATGTGGCACTCCTTCCAACCTTTCTTACACAAACCATGGCTAACCGAATCCTCGGGTGCCTGCCAACAATCACATACCATGAAGGAGTGCCTTTTTAGTTTAGTTTTATTATGATGATGACACTCCCCCCAACCTTTGCTTACACAAGCCATGGCTAACCGAATCCTTCAGGTGCCGTCCAACAATCACAAACCATGGAGGAGTGTCTATTTAAGTTAATTAATTCGGGACCAGGAATCCCATTGCCGGCTCTTTTTGCAAAATTATTGGATAAGCGGATGTGCCACTAGTCCATATGAGAGTCCGTCAAAAGTAAATGACAAGGTTGAAAGCTAAACACCACATACTTCCTCATGAGCTATGAAACATTAACACAAATTGAGAAGCATTTTGAAGGTTTTAAAGGTAGCGCATGAGAATTTACTTGGAATGGTTTGAAATGCCATGCATAGGTATTTATGGTGGACACTTTGGAATAACTTGGTTTTCATGTGTTTGGAGGCACGAGCAGCGTTCCCGCTCAGTACAAGTGAAGGCTAGCAAAAGACTAGGGAGCGACAAATCAAGAGAGCGATGCTTGTCATAATCATGCTTGCGGCAAAATAAATTAAGCGAGGCATAAAAGTGATACAAGAACTACGAAGCAATGTAAATCATGGAGGCTTAATTGACTTTTGTTCAGTCATATGCATGCGTGAGCATGTGCCAAGTCGATATAAATGAATTATTCGGAGGAGGATACCACAATGCCATACTTACTTATGAATAAAACAATGCAAGCAAACATCCATGACATGCTACTCATATTAATAAATTGGAGCTAATCATGAGAGATCATGAACTACTAGCCTTTCTTAAATAACATATACCTCACATGAACCAACTAAGCATGCTCACATAGATGAGTATATGTACAAAAATGAAAACAAATAGAGTTCATACCAGCCTCACACCACAATCAGATTGTCGTAGATCGTCATTATTGCCTTTTCACTTGTGTAGCTTGGATAATATGAAATGAAAACCACGCTCCAGCCACCGAAGACCATTGAACTCATAATGAACTTTAAAAACCAAAGAATAACAGCAAATATTTTTGGTGTTTTCGAATTTGAGAATAAGAACAAAAGGAAACAAGCAAACAAAGCAAAATCTTTTCGGGTTTTCTTATAGCAAACTAGCAATAGCAAATAAAGCGAAACAAATGCAAGAAACCAAGATAAACAAATGGTGAAGAGAAACAACAGAAATATTTTTGGTCTTTTTGTGTTTTAGGAAAGAAACAAAGTGGAAACAAGAAATAGCAAACTAAAAGAAACACAGAAAAGCGAGATGGCAGAAATCTGCCAAAAACCTGACAGCAGTACAGAAATCGATTTTTACAAAAATCTTACGTTGCTCAGTTCAAAAAGTGTTCAACTAATGAAAGTTAGATAACAACCTGGGGAACCTGCACAAAAATTGGCTTCGCAAAATAACGTTCTGGCTGTACGCACGAATTTTTACGGTAACAGCCCAGAATCTGTTTTCAGGCAGCACTTCCCCAAATATCATCTTCCTCTCATTAGAAAACCACTCAAAGAGACTAAACAAGTATATACAAGTATCCAGCAATCATAATATGCAAAGAATGAGTGATGCCGGTATACCTCCCCCAAGCTTAGGCTTTTGGCCTAAGTGGAGTTCAACCCCATCGAGGGCACTGGGTTCCACGCCGGTGGATCATATGTGGAGTAGTCATAATAAGGTGCCGATGCAGAAGAAAAGCGTGGGGGTTCCTCATACCCAACTTGTGGATGCGAAGAGCTTGCTGCATCGGATGACGAGTCGAGGTGTTCCTCGACCTCATCTGTGTTGTCACGTGCACGATGGCTTCCTCCCTCGATGTATGCGTTAACCGCACTTTCCGTAACTGACCAATCCTCCCTGGAATCAAAGTTAAACAGAGAAGGTGCGGGCAATCCTACTAATTTTTCAACTTTCTTAGTCCTTGTCCAAGATTTCTTGTAAAATGTTATTCTATAAGACAGGTTCCCTAAATTAGACGAATTAGAAAGAAATTCATGCTTAATCATGGAAGCTATGTCAAGTTTCTCCATAGGGAGCGGAATATCAAGGCTGTGAGGTCTCACATTATGCATAGCTAATAAACGAGAGGCGATGAGACCCCCACAAATTCCTCCCTTCTCACGGTTAGTGGCAAGTCTGTTGGCTATCAAAGCTCCCAAGTTATAAGTCCTATTACCTTGTAATGCAGCAGCTAGAAAGGCTAGATCCGGGATAGTTATTTTACCTCCATTCTGTCTTGCTAGAACGCACTTGGTAATGAAATAGGCGAAGTAACGAATAGCTGGGAAATGAATACTACTGATTTTACCATCATCTTCCGAGAAACTCCTTCCATGACAAATCATCTTGAAGAGGTCCGAGAGCTCTTGCGTCGATCCCTTTATCTTCTCGCATGATCCCCATTGCGGCACTCTGATTCTTTGCACAAAAATCACTCGAATGGCAAGTTGACGAGTTTTATTATAAATTTTGTACTTGAACCATGGGGTTAGATTGTGACCAATTGAATTTAAAATCTTGCACTACTGACATAGTCGGTTTCACATATTGGCATGGTTCCCCATCAACAAAATCATCCAATCTACCACGAGAGATTAAATTTTGGACCTCCTGCAAAATCCCTGCACTTCTCATGAAATCCGCACACGGATAGTAAGTGGGATATACTCCTTCTTCTCGGTGAACTCTCATGACCTGTGGCACCTCCAACTCATGTTGGTTGAGTTGGTGCCTACCTCCTTCCATTTTCTGAAATTTTCAACAAACAATATAAAACTTGATTTGGTGACATATAATTGAGGGAAACTACCATAGGAACTTGCTAGAGTACTAATCATGCATCAAAACTAGTTTCTACCACTTAGAACAAGCATGCAAGCTCACTAAACATGTTACCTACAGCAGCAAAATATTCAAGATATACTCAACCAAACAAAATTCTATTTGGATAATCGAAGAAGTCACATACCGGAGAGCAAATGTGCCAAATTTCAAACAGAAATCTGGGCTGAGCAAAGAGATCGAAAAATCCTGAGCTCTTGAGCAAAAACGCGAGTGAGAGAAAGTTGGTTCGAGTTTTTTCGGGAGAGAGAAGATCTTTGGGAGAAAGAGATGATGTAGTGGGGCAAGGAGGGGCCACACCACATGGTGGCGCGCCCACCTCCTTGGCCGCGCCGGCTTGTGGTGTGGCACCCTGTGGTGCCCCACAGGTCATCCTACTGGTGCTCCCAGTGCCTCGTCGAAAAATAGGACCAACGGTGTAATTTTCGCGAATTTTTGAAAACTTTGAAAAATGCACATTTCTGGGTATTAAGTTTATTATTACTGGCCAGGAAAATTTTTGAAATCTCAAATCAACTAAGAAACTTTGCAAATTAAAAGTGATACAGCAGCTAAAGCAAGTGGAGGAAGAAAGAGATGTTGTTTACCTCCCCTATGCATATAAAAAGTATTTGTTAACAAGGTTGATCAGGTCTTGCCACCAAATAAATTTTACATAGCATATGAAGAAATAAACCTCAAATCAATCATGTTACCTTGAATTGTATTGATATGGATCCAATCACAAGAGTTTGATATTCTTCTTTAGGCTCATATATAGGACAATCAATAGTTCCCACTTTGATAGTTCTCATATGAGAAATTGTATTAACTCCGCACGCTTTTTCAATCCTCTTGGGGAAATAGACGGTGTGTTCCTTATCATCAACATTGAAAGTAACCTTTCCTTTATTGCAATCAATAACAGCCCCTGCGGTGTTAAGAAAAGGTCTCCCAAGAATAATAGACATATTATCATCTTCGGGCATTTCCAACACAACAAAATCGAGTTAATATCAAGCGGTTATTAGTAACTTGAGCAGGAACATCCTCACATATACCAACAGGAATAGCGAGTAGATTTATCAGCCATTTGCAAAGATATATCAGTAGGTATCAACTTATCTAAGTAAAGTCTCTTATAAAGAGAAAAAGGCATAACACTAACACCGGCTCCCAAGTCACATAGAGCGAGTTTTAACATAATTACTCTTAATAGAACAAGGAATAGTAGGTATACACAGGTCGCCCAACTTCTTTGGAACTTTGCCATTGAAAGAGTAATTAGCAAGCATAGTGGAAATTTCCTCATTGGGGATTTTCCTTTTGTTAGTAACAATATCTTTCATATACTTTGAATAAGGAGGCAATTTAATAGCATCGAGTCAAAGGGATTTGCAAGAATAAAGGTTTCATCCAATCACAGAATTTATTATAGTGTTCTTCTTCCTTTGATTTTAATTTCTTAGCAGGAAAAGGCATTTGCTTTTGCACCCAAGGTTCTCTTTCATTACCATGTTTCTCAGCAATAAAATCTTCTTTAGTATACTTTTTATTTTTAGCATGCTTTTCGGGTTCTTTTTCAACCTCTTCTTTATCGGGAGTATCATTCTTATCATTATCTTTATCATGTTCATTACCACTTTCAGTTTCAGCATCAGAAATAGAAATACTATTAGGATCATTAACAGGTTCAGAGGATTCTACAACATTTTTATGTTTCTTCTTCTTTTTCTTAGATGGAGCTCTAGTTTTAGTTTGTTGAGAATCTTGTTCAATTCTTTTGGGATGCCCTTCAGGATATAGAGGATCCTGGGTAGAGACACCACCTCTAGTTGTTACTTCATAAGCATGTTTTTCTTTAGCATTATTTCCTAACAAGTCATTTTGCACTTTAGTGAGTTGATCAATTTGAGTTTGAACCATATGAAAATGTTTAACAAGCATCTTAACATCATTGGAGGTTCTCTCCACAATATCATGCAATTGACTAATAGCTTGAGAATTTTCCATTAGATGATTCTCTACTCTCATATTAAAATTTTCTTGCTTAACAATATAATTATCAAACTCATCTAAGCATTGCGCGAGGAGGTTTTGAATACGGAATATCTTCCCTAGTAAAGCGTTGAAGGGAATTTACCTCAATCATGGATGAAGGGGGAATTATCTCACATATATCTTCTATAGGAGGTAGATTCTTCACATCTTCAGATTTAATACCTTTCTCCTTGAGAGACTTCTTGGCTTCCCTCATATCCTCATCATTCAATTTAATTAAACCCCTCTTCTTCACTATTTGCGTTGGAGTTGGTTCAGGCGTAGTCCAATCATCATAATTCCGGCCTATTTTAGCCAATAATTCTTCAGCGTCGTCGCGGAGTTCTTTTCCCGAAAACACAACCAGCACAACTATCCAGGTATGCCCTAGACTCAATGGTTAGTCCACTATAAAATATATCAAGTAAATCATGCTTTTCTAAATCATGGTCGGGCGAGCTCTAATAAGAGAGCAAAATCTCGCCCAAGCCTCGGGCAATTTCTCTTCATCTCCACGATCAAAATTATAAACTCTCTGCAAGGCAGCATGTTGAGCACTAGCGAGGAAAGTATTTCCGAAAGAAAACAGCAAGCAATTCTTTTGGACTTTTAATAGAACTAGGTGGCAAACTATTATACCAAGTTTTAGCGTCATCCTTTAATGAGAATGGAAAAATTTTAGCAACAAAGTAAGTACGCTTCTTAACATCATCAGAAAACAAGCTACTCAAAGTGGATAACTCAGTCATGTGTTCAACAGCACTTTCTTTTTCAGTACCACAAAAAGGTGTTTTCTCAACAATAGCTATATGAGATAGATCAAGATAAAAATCATAATCTTTATCCCTAATGTTTATAGGAGATGTGGCAAATTTAGGATCAGGAGACAGTTTATATCTAACAGTATGTTCTGCAAGCAACTTTTTAATTTTTCCTGCATCAGTAGTAGCATGGCATTTTTCAATAAAATCATCATCAAGTTCCACATAATCTTCATCAAGATCATCACTATAGTATTCAAATTCAGGTGAATTAACACGTGTAGTAGCATCAGGAGTTTCAGTATTTTCAATTTGTCTAGACCTAGCAATTTTAGCATCTAGAAAAGTTCCCAATGAACCACTATCATCAAGCACAGCAGACATATTATCAGTATTATGAGAGTTTTCAGATTCAGCGAAGTACCGGCATTTGAAGCATGTGGTGGTGAAACAAGTTTATCAATCACGAGATGGTGAATCAAGGGCAGCGGAGGTACTCGGAGTTGTACCTTTTCTTGTAGTGGATGGTAATATGGCGACCTTAGTATCGCGAGTTTTACCCATGATGGAGAATTTGCAGCGAACAATATCAATCCAAGTGAACTTCCAAATAAAGCTATGCTCCCCGGCAACGGCGCCGAGAAAATAGTCTTGATGACCCACAAGTATAGGGGATCGCAACGAGTCTTCGAGGGAAGTATTACCCAATTTATTGATTCGACACAAGGGGAGACAAAGAATACTTGAAAGCCTTAACAGCGGAGTTGTCAATTCAGCTGCACCTGGAAACGAGACTTGCTCGCAAGAGTTTATCGGTAGTAACAGTTTTATAGAAGTAGCGGTAGTGAAATAACAGCGAGCAGAGTAACAAAGACAGCGGTAGTGATTTTAGTAAACAACGAGGATTAAAATACTGTAGGCACGGGGACGGATAACGGGCGTTGCATGGATGAGAGAAACTCATGTAACAATCATAGCGAGGGCATTTGCGAGATAATAATAAAACGGTATCCAAGTACTAATCAATCAATAGGCATGTGTTCCAATTATAGTCGTACGTGCTCGCAATGAGAAACTTGCACAACATCTTTTGTCCTACCAGCCGGTGGCAGCCGGGCCTCAAGGGAAACTACTGGATATTAAGGTACTCCTTTTAATAGAGTACCGGAGCAAAGCATTAACACTCCGTGAACACATGTGATCCTCACATCGCTACCATTCCCTCCGGTTGTCCCGATTTATGTCACTTCGGGGCCATTGGTTCCGGACAGCGACATGTGTATACAACTTGCAGGTAAGATCATAAACAACGAATATCTTCATGAATAAATAACATGTTCAGATCTGAGATCATGGCACTCGGGCCCTAGTGACAAGCATTAAGCATAACAAGTTGCAACAATATCATAAAAGTACCATCTACGGACACTAGGCACTATGCCCTAATAATCTTATGCTATTACATGACCAATCTCATCCAATCCCTACAATCCCCTTCGGCCTACAGCGGGGGAATTACTCACACATGGATGGGGGAAACATTGCTGGTTGATGGAGAGGCGTTGGCGGTGATGGCGGCGATGATCTCCTCCAATTCCCGTCCCGGCGGAGTGCCGGAACGGAGACTTCGGCTCCCGAGACGGAGTTTCGCGATGTGGCGGCGTTACGGAGGGTTTCTGGCGACTTCCACCTCTCCCCGTGCGTTTTTAGGTCGAGGCGAATAAGTAGTCCGAAGGGGGGCGTCGGAGGCCAGCCGAGGGGGCCACACCACATGGCCGCGCGGGCCCCCCTGGGCCGCGCCACCATGTGGTGTGGGGCCCTTGGGCCTCCACTTCAATTGTCCTTCTGGCTCCGTCATTATTCTGGGAAAATAGGCCCTTTCGTCAAAATCCCGAGGTTTTTCCTGAAAGTTGGATTTCGCACAAAAACGAGACACCGAACAGTTCTGCTGAAAACAGCGTTAGTCCGTGTTAGTTGCATCCAAAATACACAAATTAGAGGCAAAACAATAGCAAAAGTGTTCGGGAAAGTAGATACGTTTTGGACGTATCAATAACCTCAAAGATATCATTGTTCAGACTAACTAGAATACCACCAGCAGTCCCTACTGCAGGCATATAATTCCACTCAAAGTTCCTATCTCCTAGTATAGATTTCAAGAAAGACTTAGAGAATTTCTCTTTTTTTGTCTCTTGGAAACCAATGTAGTCAACTTTCAAAGGGATAACAGTATCCTCCAGGCATTTTTTCCTACCAGGAGCAGTAATCCCTCTAATATTAAAGAAAGACACTAACATTGTAACCTCTTCCTGGGGTGCTTGCCCCGAGATTTCCTAATGACTTCTATCCATCTATTCCCTTCATCCTCATAATCCTCATCAACTTCCTTATCATACCTTTCAGGAGTAACAGCTAAAGCATTACTATCAGAGCATAAAGCTATTTTTTGAGATTCAAGAGGTAAGTTCTCACTAGGAATCTCATTCTCTACTAAACCACCACTAGGTGATCTGTAACTATAATGCTTGTTCTCTACCCTATCATTCTTACTAATAGCAGAAATATCCACCCCAACATTTCTAGCTAAGGATTCAAGAAAATCAACATCAAGAGACTGAAAAGCATTAGACTTCATTATACCTTTCATCTTCTTGTTAGGCTCCTCCAGATTGCTCCTTTTCTTGTACTCAATTGCTTTCTTCATGACATTAATGGAAGTATCCACCCTAGAGCTCTGTCTGGTAGCTTGCACAGGTCCCCAAGTTTTCTTCTTCTTCCCTTTGTCCTTGCCTACTTTGTCCACAATCACCTCCTTGTCAGGTTTCTCCAGAGTGGGAAAGAGATCATCTGGTAGAGCAGCTTCAAGGTCATCCACCTTCATCTCCAAAGTCTCCATATCACCAACCTGTTGACCAGCAAGGGATCCTTGATTCTCCAAGAGGAAAGTCTGCACTTCATCCCCCATTTCATCTTGAGAGCAACCACCACTCTTCCAGATAAACCTACCATCATTACCAACACAACCATTTTTCATCAGCAAGTCATACACCTCTGCACCACTAACATACTCCTTGACTTCTTCACCATCAGCCACAAGTCTTCTCACCACAGATCCAGAACCAGAAGCACCAGGTGTCATCACTACAGAATTGGCACTAGCACCTCCAGCTGCATTACTTCTGTCAGTTTCCATACCATCCTGCTTTTCCCCAGTTTGCTCTTCATTCCCATGTTCATCATTTCCATCTGAAGGAGGTGGAGGTGGGGGAGGAGGATCCTCAGCTACCCCCATGGCAGGCTCTCCTTCTGCTTCAAACAGCAATTGATGAAATTTGCCTTGAAAATGGAACAACCTGCCAGCAGGAATTCTAGAGGCATCTCTGCACTTTATCTTGACCCTAACTACCTCAGCACAATCCTTAAACACACTCATCCAGTCTATCTCTTCTAGAATGCCACACACAGACACAGCTTGAGCAATACAGTTCCATTCACACCATGGAGGTTGCAGGCCATGGATTTTCATCCAAGTCTCTTGTATGACAGCTACAGGATCAGGATCATCATCCCAAGCCTCCACTTTTACCCAGACTCCAGGTTTTGTGAGACCAAACCTAGGATAGCCAATCACCTGGTCCACTGGGAGATGTGGTGGGAATTTGACCAGATAAGACCATTGAGTGAGTTCTCTGATCTGCCAGGGCCAATTTGTTCTGTAAATTCCAGCAAACTCCTTAGCTAGCTCTGCCTTGGTTATGTTGCCCTCTTCTATCAACACCAGACCACAGTTCTTGGTGGTAGCTACAGGGTTCACCACCACATCAGGAATCTCAATATGGAAGAATCCCAGGCCATTAGCTGCACTACCAATATACTTAGCTACCTGAGGAGGCCTCTTAATGACAGGACAACCTCCCACATCATGATTTGTTGCCTTGCAAATGAAACAGAAAGCCTTGTTTTCACAAGATTGTTTGAAGTGCCCAGGTTCTCCACAACCAAGACAGATAGTATCAACATAAGACATCTGGTTAGGGATCACTTGAGCTGATTCCCCACTTCCTCCACTCTTCTTCTTCTGCATCTGTTTGGGCTCTCCACTTTTCCCCTTGGCAGCATTCACACCCTCTGAATTCTAGCTGTTCTGAGGGAAATCTTCAGAATTGGGAGCTATCCACTGGTTGGATGGATATCCAAATTGCTGAGGAGGGAATTGAGGGTATGCTCCCTGGAAGGCCCAAGGGGGGAGGCATCCCTCCAGGCACAAAGCCATAAGGCTGAGGAGGGAAAGGGAAGCTACCTTGATTCTGCTGGAAGTCTTGGAACGGCTGCTGCTGTTGCTGCTGAGCCTGGTTGAACTGATTATTATGTTGCTGCCGATTCCAGTTATCCCCTCTTCCCCCACCAGATCCTCTTCCCCTGTTTCTTCCACCACGGCCACGGTCAGCCATGGTCAGATCCTCCACCTCTAGATCTACAAACTCACACTCTTCAACCCCCAAGTAACATAGGGCTGGTCTTTCTGGTGGCAATGGCGGCGGAGAGGGAGGACTATGAACCCTAGGGAGGAGAGGTGTTTTTATATGCTCCGCTCCCCTCTGGGGTGGTTTAGCCAGATGCTGTGGGATATTCCATAGCTGCTCAAAAAGTAGCTCGATCTCCACCTCCTCCATGTCCACCACGGGTACAGGGCAACTGCTTTTTGACTCGGTCCACGGCGCCATGGACACGCACCTGGAACCCACCATCACAGCTCCTCTCTCCCTTTTCCCGCCAAAATCCATAGCAGCAGTCCCTATCAAGCTTCGGATTCCTCGCACTCTTCTGCAGTCATCTCCAACAGTTGCGCATGATGATTGAGAATCAACAGCGCAAGCGCTGCCTTCAGTTCTGAGACCGCCAGTCCTAACGGCCGAGGCCTCTTGTTCCAATGCACAGGAAGCTGCGCCCGAGCTCTCTGAACTGCAATGTCGAATGGGGACAGTTGCCTCGCCGGATACACATCCATCTTCACCGGCCTTCGCTTGGTCACTGGCAAGCTGCGCGCCATGTCCTGAAGCTCCAGATCTCTCTGCACCACTTCCTGCAGCCACACCAACCTCGGACCAGGCTTCTGCCCCTGTAACGGCGCCTGCAGCGCCAGAACCACCTCCGCGACGGCTTCTGATGCTGGAGCCGTCAGAAGCATCGAGCTCCGCCGCCGTCCCGAAGAAGGCGAGCTCGGGACCAACGGCGATTGGCCCAAACGAACCCACGCAGAAGCTGAAGCCGCTGCACCGAGGCGATTGAACTCCGTCCTCACCTGGCCTCCCGCACGGCGGCCTCTGCCCCGCCATTGACGATCCAGTTTCCGCACTCGAAGCGCCTTCACGAGGTCCCATCTCCTCTTCCCCGCCTCCAGCACCGCACGCCCGCCACCACGGCCGCTCCCCCGCCTCCTCTCCTTCCTCATCCGCGTAGATCGCCAGCGTTAGTCGCCGATTTGCTCTGGATTTGGGAAGGAATCTAGCTATGGGCGGTGAGCTCGAAGTGGAAGAGACTGGCGTTGTGGAGGAGGCAAGTGGCCGAGATAGATGCTCGCGTTACGCGTGTAGAGACGCGCCCCACCTCCCAGGCCCGCCATGGACGCGGATCGAGGAGATCCCGCTATGAACAGGACCTTGGGTCGGACACGGGGCGGCGTCGCCCCTGAGTCGCGAGAGCGACATCAGAACTATGTTACTTTTCCTCCTCTAATTATTTTCTGCGTCCGCCACTGATTTAAGGTAATGAATGCTTGCATGATCCTGCACAATATGGTCATGCAAAGAATCCATGCATGTATGGTGCATGATAACCAAAGTCATCATACTGAGCTTGATCATCACGCGTCCGTGACACATATATTAGTGCACAACTACATCTTGTCAACCGTGAAAGCTCAAAGGAGAGGCTAGTTAATTTAATTAGAATTGTATGAATAGTTTATTTTATTTCATTTTACTTATTGTGAAGCTGCTACTTATTTATATGCTAAATTTTTATTTAATTATTTTTTACATTTCGAAATTATTTGGATACATGCTTAAAATTGAAAAATAATGTGAAAAGATAGGCTGTTTGAGGGAGGTCGCTGGTCCGAGGGCACCCATTTCATCTGTCCGAGGCGTGTACCGCCGTTTGAGTGCGGTGGCTGAGATGCTTTTGGTCTGGTCGCCGTGGTTTTGCACTCCGGTAGTTTGTGAGCAGTGAGCACGGTGGAGCTTACTTGCCGTCCCATCGTGAAGAAAAGAGTGACTTTATTTTGTTCTCCAACTCTCCAACGCAACTGGCCCTTGTTTTTGGTCCCATATAAGCGTAGTAGGCCTTTAGGCTTCTTTTCGTCGGAAACACTCGTCAAGACCACCGCACCCGCCTAACAAACACCAGTGTACTCAGACGCACGCCTGGACGACGATGGACGCGCCCACCGCCGACGCCAAGCGCAAGCGCACCGATGCCGACACCGACGTCGCCCACGTCGTCGAAGAGGCCTCCGACGCTGAGGTGGAGGAGTTCTACGCCATCCTCCGCCGCATGCGCGACGCCTCGCGCCGCTTCGTGTCGCGAGCCGGAGCTGGCGGCCGGGCTGGTCTCGCACGCGCGCCGGCATGGCGCCCCAGCTTCTCCTGGGAGGACTTCGCTCCTCCGGCTGCCCCGACGACAACGGCGCCGTCGACGCAGCAGCAGCAGCAGCAGCAGCAGCGGTCAACCGTCGACGAGCGCGTCGCCGAGAACGCCACGCCGTCGCGCGTCACCCTAGACCTCAACGCCGAGCCGGAGCCCGAGGCGTCGGCCACCCCGCGCCCCTGAGCGCGTCCACGCATAGCGACGACGACGTCGCCCGCTCTTACAGTCACCGACGATAAGTTTTATCGCCGGCCGGTGCTACCTCTCACAATCACCGGTCAGGAACAGAAGATGTGGAATGCGGGGTCGGTAAAACCGGAGGCCGATGTCGCCGGCGACTCGCGGGCTCGCGGCTGATGGAGCCTACGAACTACGAAGACGTGGTTTTGTACATAGGGTTTGCCCCATCTCCTTTAACAAATTCTTTCGGTAATCAAAACGACGATAATGGCAAGGATGCGGATGATGGATCGGACGCGACGCGATCGTGACATTGTTCGGCGCTCTCGCTACCCTTCGTTGTCGCGTGAGCTTTCAGGCTATGAATATTGCATCACCTTCATGTCACATCTCTTCAACAGTCTCTCTCTTCCATTAAAAATCACGCGTGAACTCAGATTTGTTTCGATTTCTTACCCGGCACGAATGGATGTTGTGTGAATACTCTCACAGTTACTGTCGTCGTTGTGAAATACAGAACACCGACAGGTGTTGTTGTTGTGAAAAACAACATTACGGAAATGGCCTGCGGCTTGAGCCGAGTTGTCAAGCTCTAAGGTGACATGGCAAACATCAAGATCGTAAATGATGAAACACGGCGGCCTCGAAACTAGCCGTAATCCTAGAAAGATTAAGGCGATGTTTTTCGGAAGAAGATTTAGCCTCTGCTAGAAGAGAAAGGTGTAGCCGTGTGACATGAGGTAGTTCAAGCTATTTTTTTAGGATAAAGGTATAGTCGTCCTGACATCATATAAGATAGAAAAGATTGTTATGTACACATAAGTTTCAAATAACCGGTATGTCAAGCTTTTGTTTCACGTGCTTACAATGATGCCCACGAAGGCAGGGAGATCTCGTTAGGTAAACCTAGAGGGGACTTTTTTGTCGTTTTTGCGAAACAGGACCTTTTCCTCTTCGATGTGTTACGTGGACTAATTGCGGATTTTTGTTCTTCATTTTTTGTTTTTCTGCATGTTTTTCTTCCGTCGGGCATATTTCGTTGTTAACGGAGTACTCCACCCGCCTTCAGTAAATGTTCATTTTTTAAAATAATTACTAATAAAAAGTTACTTTAAATTTTCCTATTAATAAATCTCGCCAAGGACATTAACTCCTTATCTATTAAGAGAATGAAACAACAAAATTTTACACGGAAAATAGGCGAGCAATTTTTTGTTCATAAGAGGAACATGCGTGGAAACCAACATAAACGATCTCTGAGATATTGCGCAATACTGTCGAACAGGGTAGCCACCCTTCCAATCAGAAAACTGTCCTACAACACTAAATACGCAGCTCCCACGTTTTTTTTTTGAAAAGCAACTTCCACGTAGGTGAGGCGGCGAATTGCATTCTCAGATGCGCGCGTTATGCTCCATGCACACTTTCTAGTACTAGATAACATAGATTAATTATCCAGTACTACGAGATCCTTTCTTTTGCCATGAGACTGACTATAAATTTCCTCGTCAGACAATCAGACTATAGGATTGATGCGCTAGGCAGTTTAACCAAAAAAACCGATCTAATGGAACGAGGCTAGGCACTATATTTATATTCAACACTTCCCTCACGTCTAGCTTATTTTAGTCATTAGGTGGGTTTGATGCACATGCCGCAGAATCTTTTTTGTTTTTTTATACTGCGCGAGCAGGGTCTTGAACTCAAGACACTTGGCTCTGATACCATATAGGATTGATGCGCTAGCCAGTTCAACCAAAAGATCAATCTAATGGAAAGAGGTTAGGCACTATATTTATATTCAACATAGACTACTCATAGTGCAAGTAATTCGGTAGTAACTTCGTGTTCAACTTAATAAATTTTCTTATGTGGCAGTGAGTTAATGAGGAGAGGGGAGAATGGAGTTACTGTTATCACCAGATTTTGGCCAAATCAGGAGATGGGCCGTAAGTGAAGATGTGCTTGAAGGATATACACGTGGAGCATCTTTGAAGCGGCATTGCACGAAGAGTTTGGGCTAGATTGCCCATGTATCTGTAAATATAGTAGATTGCATCTTAGTTAGAATTAAAAGATAGAGTTTAACCCGTGCACGGTTAGGTGCACGCCCGAATTAGAGAGTCCCTTGGACTATAAATATGTATCTAGGGTTATTGGAAAAGGAGGACAATCACGTTCACAACAAACACAAATCAGGCGCATCGCCACCCCTTCTTTCGAGGGTTTCTCCCGGGTAAGCATCATGCTGCCTAGATCGCATCTTGCGATCTAGGCAGTACGCGTTTATTCGTTACCTGGTGCTGCTCGTGCGGAAGCGTTATTGATGGCGAGTAGCACTATTTATCGTAGATGTTTTGGGGCCTGCATGGATGCTTTTTCTTATGCATATCTGCTTAGCCATGCCGTCCCTTGATATCTAGCTGCCCTTACACCTATCTAGGTGTAGGGGCAGCACCATGCTTGTTCGTTGTTTAGTAGATCCAATCTGTTATAGTTGCTCCTTGATTCTTCAAGGATTGGTTTAATATCTGTATGGTTAGGCCTTGCAAACGGGTTGAACGATCCGGTAGTGCGTTAGGTATGGTTTGTTAGCCCTAAGAGGGATGTTCCGGGAATTAACTTAATGTTGGTTTTTAGGCCTCTTTTAGGGTTAGTTTTCCATTATCTTTCGTGTCTATTAGGCTCAACTACGCGTAGGACGTTCCAATCACACGGTGAAAACCCTAAACTGTCGTAGATTGGTTTAGCTTTATACTGATCAAGCAGGAGCCCCATGTCATCGTTAACCCGACGTGAACCATGGGGCGATCGGCTTTGTGAGCCGATCCACAGGGCAACTGATACGTCTCCAACGTATCGATAATTTCTTATGTTCCATGCTACTTTATTGATGATACCTACATGTTTTATGCACACTATATGTCATATTTATGCATTTTCTGGAACTAACCTATTAACAAGATGCCGAAGAGTCGGTTGCTGTTTTCTGCTGTTTTTGGTTTCAGAAATCCTAGTAAGGAAATATTCTCGGAATTGGACGAAATCTTCGCCCAGGGTCCTATTTTTGCACGAAGCTTCCAGAAGACCGAAGAGATAACGAAGTGGGGCCACGAGGCAGCCAGGGGATAGGGCAGCGCGGCCCAAGCCCTGGCCGCGCCGGCCTGCCCCCTGGGCCCCTCGTGTGGCCCCCCGCGTTGCCCTTTCGCCTACTTAAAGCCTCCGTCGCGAAACCCCCAGTACCGAGAGCCACGATACGGAAAACCTTCCAGAGACGCCGCCGCCGCGAATCCCATCTCGGGGGTTCGGAGATCGCCTTCGGCACCCTGCCGGAGAGGGGATTCATCTCCCGGAGGACTCTTCATCTCCATGATCGCCTCCGGAGTGATGAGTGAGTAGTTCACCCCTGGACCATAGGTCCATAGCAGTAGCTAGATGGTCGGCTTCTCCTCGTTGTGCTTCATTGTTGGATCTTGTGAGCTGCCTAACATGATCAAGATCATCTATATGTAATTCTATATGTTGTGTTTGTCGGGATTCGATGGATAGAGAGTACTATGATTATGGTGATTATCAATCTATTGTTTATGTGTTGTTTATGATCTTGCATGCTCTCCGTTACTAGTAGAGGCTCTGGCCAAGTTTGTACTTTTAACTCCAAGAGGGAGTATTTATGCTCGATAGTGGGTTCATGCCTTCATTGACACCTGGGACAGTGATGAGAAAGTTCTAAGGTTGTGATGTGCTATTGCCACTAGGGATAAAACATTGATTCTATGTCTAAGGATGTAGTTGTCGATTACATTACGCACCATACTTAATGCAATTGTCTCGTTGCTTAGCAACTTAATACCGAATGGGGTTCGGATGATAACCTGAAGGTGGACTTTTTAGGCATAGATGCAGTTGGATGGCGGTCTATGTACTTTGTCGTAATGCCCGGATTAAATCTCACTATATTTATCATATCATGTATATGCATTGTTATGCCTTTCTCTATTTGTCAATTGCCCGACTGTAATTTGTTCACCCAACATGCTTTTATCTTATGGGAGAGACACCTCTAGTGAACTGTGGACCCCGGTCCTATTCTTTACATAGCATACAATCTACTGCAATTGTGTTTTATTGTTTTCTTTGCAAACATCTTCCACTCGATACGCTTAATCCTTTGTTACAGCAAGCCGGTGAGATTGACAACCTCACTGTTTCGTTGGGACAAAGTACTTGGGTTGTGTTGTGCAGGTTCCGCGTTGGCGCCGGAATGCCTGGTGTTGCGCCGCATCACATTTCGCGACCATCAACCTTCAACGTGCTTCTTGGCTCCTACTCGGTTCGATTAAACCTTGGTTTCTTTCCGAGGGAAAACTTGCTACTCGTGCGCATCATACCTTCCTCTTGGGGTTCCCAACGAACGTGTGAGTTACACGCCATCAAGCTTTTTTTCTGGCGCCGTTGCCGGGGAGATCAAGACACGCTGCAAGGGGAGTCTCCACTTCTCAATCTCTTTACTTTGTTTTTGTCTTGCTTTATTTTATTTACTACTTTGTTTGCTGCACCTAAACAAAACACACAAAAATTAGTTGCTAGTTTTACTTTATTTATTGTCTTGCTCTCTATATCCAAAACACAAAAAAAAAATTAGTTACTTGCATTTACTTTACTTGATTCATCATGTTTCCTTTTAATTTTACCACAAAAGACATACCGGTAGGACGTGGGTCCATAGTTGGGAGAAATAATATAGAAGAATTTTACAATCATGTTAGTATTACTGAAGATTTTGAAGATAGACACTTGGTAGAACTCGCACCTACCTATGAAATTGCTGCTGCTGCTTTAGTTCGCATGTTGGAAACTAAATTTGTTAATCTCAATCCTATAATCCAACACATGTTTCTTACACTTGGTGATATGGAAGAAGGGGAAAAGAAAGATTTTGTTTTAGAAACCCTTCTTAGAGAATTTGGTGGTCTAGCAAGAGAGGCTAGAAAGGTTTTTGCTAAATTTAATATGCTAGGTTCTCATACCAATTTTATTGGTCTCTTTGAAAAAATGGATATGGATAGAATAAGGTACACTAATAATATTAATGATGGTGGGGAGATCAAAGCACCAATACCATGTAAACTCCTAGCTATGAATGATGCACTAGAAAATAACTATGCTTGGCTTGTTCCTGAAAATTTGTTCGATGAGAGTAGCAAGCCTAAGATTAATGAAAAGGGAGACGCTAAAACTTATATATCCAATATACTATGCTTGGTTGAGAAAACCCCCAATACCCAAGGTAATGTTGATGCCTCATCCCTTGATAATACTTGATTTGCACTTTCTGCGCCTAGCTGAAAGGCGTTAAAAAAAGCGCTTATGGGAGACAACCCATGTTTTTTACTACAGTACTTTGTTTTATATTTGAGTCTTGGAAGTTGTTTACTACTGTAGCAACCTCTCCTTATCATGTTTTTGTGCCAAGTAAAGTTTCTATGTCAAAGTTGATGTTATATTTGGGATCGCTGCGCAGAAACAGCATTGCTGTCTGTCACGAATCTGGGCACAGGCCTCTGTAGAAAATTCGAAAAAATCTGCCAATTTACGAGCGTGATCCTCAGATATGTACGCAACTTTCATTAGTTTTGAGTTTTTCCATTTGAGCAAGTCTGGTGCCATCTTTAAATTCGTCTTTACGGACTGTTCTGTTTTTGACAGATTCTGCCTTTTATTTCGCATTGCCTCTTTTGCTATGTTGGATTTATTTCTTTGATCCATTAATGTCCAGTAGCATTATGCAATGTCCAGAAGTGAAAATAATGATTGTGTCACCTCTGAATGTGTGAATTATTAATTGTGCACTAACCCTCTAATGAGTTTGCTTGAAGTTTGGTGTGAAGGAAGTTTTCAAGGGTCAAGAGAGGAGAATGATATACTATGATCAAGAGGAGTGAAAGCTCTAAGCTTGGGGATGCCCCCGTGGTTCATCCCTGCATATTTTAAGAAGACTCAAGCGTCTAAGCTTGGGGATGCCCAAGGCATCCCCTTCTTCATCGACAACATCATCGGGTTCCTCCCCGAAACTATATTTTTATTCAATCACATCTTGTGTTCTTTGCTTGGAGCGTCGGTTTGTTTTTGTTTTTGTTTTTGTTTGAATAAAATGGATCCTAGCATTCACTTTGTGGGAGAGAGACACGCTCCGCTGTTGCATATGGACACATATGTCCTTAGGCTTTACTCATAATGTTCAAGGCGAAGTTTCTTCTTCGTTAAATTGTTATATGGTTGGAATTGGAAAATGCTACATGTAGTAATTCTAAAATGTCTTGGATAATGTGATACTTGGCAATTGTTGTGCTCATGTTTAAGCTCTTGCATCATATGCTTTGCACCCATTAATGAAGAAATACATAGAGCATGCTAAAATTTGATTTGCATATTTGGTCTCTCTAAGGTCTAGATAATATCTAGTATTGAGTTTTGAACAACAAGGAAGACGGTGTAGAGTCTTATAATGTTTACAATATGTCTTTTATGTGAGTTTTGCTGCACCAGTTCATCCTTGAGTTTGCTTCAAATAACCTTGCTAGCCTAAACCTTGTATCGAGAGGGAATACTTCTCATGCATCCAAAATCCTTGAGCCAATTACTATGCCATTTGTGTCCACCATACCTACCTACTACATGGTATTTCTCCGCCATTCCAAAGTAAATTGCTTGAGTGCTACCTTTAAAATTCCATCATTCACCTTTGCAATATATAGCTCATGGGACAAAATAGCCTTAAAAACTATCGTAGTATTGAATATGTACTTATGCACTTTATCTTTTATTAAGTTGCTTGTTGTGCGATAACCATGCTTCGGGGAACGCCATCAACTATTGTTGAATATCATGTGAGTTGCTATGCATGTCCGTCTTGTCCGAAGGTCTATCATTTTAGTGGTTGGAGCATGCAAAATTGTTAGAGAAGAACATTGGGCCGCTAACTAAAGCCATGAACCATGGTTGAAGTTTCAGTTTTGGACATATATCCTCAATCTCATATGAGAACAATAATCATTGCTACATGCTTATGCATTTAAGAGGAGTCCATTATCTGTTGTCCATGTTGTCCCGGTATGGATGTCTAAGTTGAGAATAATCAGAAGCGAGAAATCCGAAATGCGAGCTTTCTCCTTAGACCTTTGTACTGGCGGCATGGAGGTACCCCTTTGTGACACTTGGTTGAAACATGGCATGCAAAGATCCGGTAGTCCAAGCTAAGTAGGACGAGGTGCGGACACTATAAGTATACTATGCATGAGGCTTGCAACTTGTAAGATATAATTTACATAACTCATATGCTTTATTACTACCGTTGACAAAATTGTTTCATGTTTTCAAAATAAAAGCTCTAGCACAAATACAGCAATCGATGCTTTCCTCTTTGAAGGACCATTCTTTTACTTTTATTGTTGAGTCACTTTACCTATCTCCTTCCACCTTAAGAAGCAAACACTTGTGTGAACTGTGCATTGATTCCTACATACTTGCATATTGCACTTGTTATATTACTTTATGTTGACAATATCCATGAAATATACATGTTATAAGTTGAAAGCAACCGCTGAAACTTAATCTTCCTTTGTGTTGCTTCAATACCTTTACTTTGATTTATTGCTTTATGAGTTAACTCTTATGCAAGACTTATTGATGCTTGTCTTGAAGTACTATTCATGAAAAGTCTTTGCTATATGATTCACTTGTTTACTCATGTCATTACCTTTGTTTTGATCGCTGCATTCATTACATATGTTTACAAATAGTATGATCAAGATTATGATGGCATGTCACTTCGAAATTATCTTTGTTATCGTTTTACCTGCTCGGGACGAGCGGAACTAAGCTTAGGGATGCTGATACGTCTCCAACGTATCGATAATTTCTTATGTTCCATGCTACTTTATTGATGATACCTACATGTTTTATGCACATTATATGTCATATTTATGCATTTTCTGGAACTAACCTATTAACAAGATGCCGAAGAGCCAGTTGCTATTTTCTGCTGTTTTTGGTTTCAGAAATCCTAGTAAGGAAATATTCTCGGAATTGGACGAAATCTTCGCCCAGGGTCCTATTTTTGCACGAAGCTTCCAGAAGACCGAAGAGATAACGAAGTGGGGCCACGAGGCAGCCGGGGGATAGGGCGGCGCGGCCCAAGCCCCGGCCGCGCCGGCCTGCCCCCGGGCCCCTCGTGTGGCCCCCGCGTTGCCCTTTCGCCTACTTAAAGCCTCCGTCGCGAAACCCCCGGTACCGAGAGCCACGATACGGAAAACCTTTCGGAGACGCCGCCGCCGCGAATCCCATCTCGGGGGATTCGGAGATCGCCTCCGGCACCCTGCCGGAGAGGGGATTCATCTCCCGGAGGACTCTTCATCGCCATGATCGCCTCCGGAGTGATGAGTGAGTAGTTCACCCCTGGACCATAGGTCCATAGCAGTAGCTAGATGGTCGTCTTCTCCTCGTTGTGCTTCATTGTTGGATCTTGTGAGCTGCCTAACATGATCAAGATCATCTATATGTAATTCTATATGTTGTGTTTGTCGGGATCCGATGGATAGAGAGTACTATGATTATGGTGATTATCAATCTATTGTTTATGTGTTGTTTATGATCTTGCATGCTCTCCGTTACTAGTAGAGGCTCTGGCCAAGTTTGTACTTTTAACTCCAAGAGGGAGTATTTATGCTCGATAGTGGGTTCATGCCTTCATTGACACCTGGGACAGTGACAGAAAGTTCTAAGGTTGTGATGTGCTTGTTGCCACTAGGGATAAAACATTGATTCTATGTCTAAGGATGTAGTTGTCGATTACATTACGCACCATACTTAATGCAATTGTCTGTTGCTTAGCAACTTAATACTGAATGGGGTTCGGATGATAACCTGAAGGTGGACTTTTTAGGCATAGATGCAGTTGGATGGCGGTCTATGTACTTTGTTGTAATGCCCGGATTAAATCTCACCATATTTATCATATCATGTATATGCATTGTTATGCCTTTCTCTATTTGTCAATTGCCCGACTGTAATTTGTTCACCCAACATGCTTTTATCTTATGGGAGAGACACCTCTAGTGAACTCGTGGACCCCGGTCCTATTCTTTACATAGCATACAATCTATCGCAATTGTGTTTTACTATTTTCTTTGCAAACATCTTCCACTCGATACGCTTAATCCTTTGTTACAAGCAAGCCGGTGAGATTGACAACCTCACCTGTTTCGTTGGGACAAAGTACTTGGGTTGTGTTGTGCGGGTTCCGCGTTGGCGCCGGAATCCTCGGTGTTGCGCCGCATCACATTTCGCGACCATCAACCTTCAACGTGCTTCTTGGCTCCTACTGGTTCGATTAAACCTTGGTTTCTTTCTGAGGGAAAACTTGCTACTGTGCGCATCATACCTTCCTCTTGGGGTTCCCAACGAACGTGTGAGTTACACGCCATTAGCAACCTGAGAGCCGATCGGGCTCGTATTTAATGTTTACGTGTCTGCCATCGAAGCAATCCAACACCTTCCTGACCAGGTATAGGTCAGGTGGCACGCCCTTGCAACCGCTGGGACGTGTGCCGGAACATTTGCGGGACGACGTCGAGGGACCAGGGCCCCCTGCAGCCTTGGAAGCCTCCCGGCTCTTCGTGTTGCTTAACCACTGCTCGCCGGTGGGTTTTGGCAGGCAACACATTCTGGCACGCCCGGTGGGACAATCTTCTGCAACAACCACGTCAACATCTACATCCGAGATGGCGGAAGAACCGATCAAGTACGAAGATCTGCCTGCTGAGCATAAGAAGAAATATGATGATCTCAAGGCCATCTTGGAAGCCGATCTCATCGGCGCTTTTGAAAGGACCCGTTCGCACGGCATCAAGTTCAAAGGGTTCCAACCCGAAGGCGCGTTAGAGGGACTAGATCTATCTCTCCCTTCGGAGGAACGTACCAGAGCCCTGCGACAGGAAGTTAACTATGCCGTGGCTCATTCGCTTCATCGGCATTCTGAGAGCCTGGTGAACACTTTGGAGCGTGTCGCGCTTAATATGGTGCAAGAAATCATGAAGCATAAGTATTCTCCGTCAGGTCCTGCTCTAGGAACTCACCAGGGGGAGATACCGCTCTATACTAGGCCACCGCTGCAATACACGATGGCAGCTCCACAGCAACAGGGTTCACCGGCGTACGTCGTCTACAAGGTTGGAGGTGATCCTGGCGATTACCAATTCCTGTATGAGCCGCCCAAGGAGATTCCGCATGGATACGTGTGTACATACGTGCCGGACTGCAACAACTGGATGAGCCAGGTTACAGCAGGAGGGACTACCACGGCAGGAAGGGTTGCTGGGACAGGAGTAGTTGCTGGAGCAGGAGGAAATTCTGGAGCAGATGCTGAGAAACAGGCGTGGCTAGCTAAATATGCCACCGGAACAAGTCATGAACGCTCAACCTCTACAGCTCCTACGGTGGATGAGATCACCGCAATCTTGAGAGATCAGTTCGGCATCCTGCCGAAGAAGAGAATGATCGGCTACTCCAAGCCGTATCCCAACGAGTATGACCTAATTCCACTACCTCCTAAGTATCGGCTCCCTGACTTCACAAAATTCAGTGGATCAGAAGGATCTAGCTCAATTGAGCACGTGAGCCGATATTTAGCGCAGTTGGGTATGGTCTTAGCTTCAGACGAGCTACGTGTGAGGTTCTTTTCACAATCTCTCACGGGTCCGGCCTTTGGGTGGTACACCTCGTTGCCACCGGATTCGGTTCGAACGTGGAAGCAGCTGGAGGAACAATTTCACTTACAATATCATTCAGAAGCTACTGAAGCTGGCATTGCCGATCTGTCCCAGGTTCGGCAAAGGCGAGGAGAGACAGGGTCTGAATACATTCAGCGTTTCAGGACTGTCAAGAACCGATGTCATTCGGTCCGTTTATCTGAGAAGGAAGCAGTCGAGCTGGCGATAGCAGGCCTGTCAACGCCGCTCCGAGATGTGACCTTCCAAGCTGACTACAATTCACTGGCGCATATGGTTCAGAAATTGACATCGTATGAACAGCGCCACCCAGAAATGTATCAAGACAAGTTCAAGCGCGTCGCCCTGATCGAGACGGACGAAGATGAGGATTCTGCAGGAGATCAGGAAGTCGCTGTAGCTGAGTGGACCCGGGGGGCAAAACCCGTGTCCTGCAAGTGGGTGAAACAACCAGGGCCTGCAAAAGGGTTTGACTTTGATTTAAGCAAAATGGAGCAAATTTTTGATTTGCTGCTGAAGGAAAAACAGCTGAAGTTACCCGAAGGCCACAAAATCCCCACATTACAAGAGATGAACGGCAGGCCATACTGCAAATGGCATCACACGTTCACTCATGCCACCAATGACTGCAAAGTCTTGCGCGGACAGATTCAGATGGCGATAGAACAAGACCGATTACTTTTCGGTCAGTTTGCCACGAGAGTTGACACGAATCCGTTTCCTGAAGTCAACATGGTCGATCTCAGTCACTTCATAATACGCGAGCCAGGTTTCTCGTTTGCTATCAACATGGCAGGGTTCGCAGATCACCATAGCAAGGATAAGCCAGAGAGCAGTCACTCCCGTGGCAAAGATGCAAAGGAGGCCGATCCACGCGACCGGCCCCAGCATGATGACAGACGGTATTTGACTGAGGAAGAGGTGAGAAGCGTGCGGTATCAACGACCACTTTCCGCGCACCTCCTTAACAAGTATGAGCAGCAGTATGACTGACGTCGGCGCTACGACGTAGATGATAAGAGAGATCATCGGTCTGATGCGGGCGACAGGAAATACCGTCGATATGACAGAAGCAACTAAGGGTATGAGCGTCGCGCTAGAGGGAGGTCGAGAGAGCAAGAGGACATGGATAGGCATTGGAACTGTCCTTTTTTCAAACACTGCCAGGACTCAGGAATGAGCCGATTGCCTACAATCGAGAACTACCCAGAATGTAGACAGAAGAGGAGGGGAACAAATGAAGTTTCAGTGTTCAATCGTCTAGGACCTCTCCCACCTCAGAAAAAACGAGCTGAGTCATCTCAAGATGAAGACTTCGAGGAGTCAGAGGAAGAAGATAGATATCACCGGCCAAGGTGGTGCCCTGATGGACTCAGCCACTCCCAAAAGCGTAGAGTGCAACGGCTACGAAACTTGGAGAAAGCCGAGGCGCAGTACCTGTACATGTTGAGGAAAGCACGGCCCGATCTGGCCATGAAAATTCAGCAGACATTAGAGATGGAGGCTCGCCCACCAAAGAAAGT
Organism: Lolium rigidum; assembly: GCF_022539505.1. NCBI lineage: Eukaryota > Viridiplantae > Streptophyta > Magnoliopsida > Poales > Poaceae > Lolium > Lolium rigidum. Next base: position 299,256,281 of record NC_061513.1, read on the forward strand.
GTGGCGGCCCAAGTAGACAAAAGCCGATGCAGAGGCATCGGCTGATACAAACATGGTGTTCATTCTCCCGTCAGAGTTTTGTGCTCCAAGAGACGAGGAAGTGTCAGTGGCACAGTTTGATTGCGGCCCGCGACCAGTCATCTTTGAGAAGCCACGAGAGAGGAGCTACAGGCATCTGAAAGCCCTATACCTAAAAGGTTATATCAATGGGCAGCCTATCAGCAAGATGCTGGTTGACACGGGAGCAGTGGTCAACATAATGCCATACTACATGATGCGACGTTTGGGACGATCTAATGACGATCTGATCAAGACCAACGTCACGCTAAGTGATTTCAACGGCCAAGCGTCAGAAGCTAAGGGTGTTCTGAACGTAGACTTAACTGTCGGCCGAAAAACCATCCCTACATCGTTCTTCATCGTTGACAGCAAGAGCACTTATGCTGTTCTGCTAGGAAGGGATTGGATCCACACTAACTGCTGCATTCCATCCACAATGCATCAGTGCATCATACAATGGGATGGAGATGAAGTGGAGGTTGTTCATGCAGATGATTCGATCGAGATCTCTTTGGCTGGCATGACAATTTGGGAGGCAAACGACCAAGAGCCGCTCTCTGGAATCAACCTGGACGGCTGTGAGCGCATCGAAGCTTCAAAAAATGGGGTGAGGCTGGTCTTATCCACTGGCCTGACAGAGTAGCAAGATCCAAGTCTATGGACGTACGTGGCGAGGCCGATCCCTGCGATCGGCCCCAAAAAATAAAAAGTAAGGATCTCACCTCAAGCATGCCACGTAGCTATAGCAGAGAACCAAGAAGTTGTAAACCCTCATTAAACATTGCAATGGAAAAGGAGGCCGATTCTAGCAATCGGCCAAAATCAGCCTCAACATGCCTTCTGCCTATGTTCAGCATTGATTTAACAGGCGATGGAAAGCTGTGGTATGGGTTTACATCAGCTGATGAACTAGAAGAGATTGACATTGGTTTTGGGGATAAGCCACGACCAACATTTATCAGCAAATAGTTGGATCAACAGCTGCAAGGATAGCCGATTCCAGCAATCGGCTAAAATTATTCTCACCACACGTGTTAGCCGCTGTGCTATTTAGCATGGTGCGTTATGTGGCAGGCTTATGGTTGGCTGAAAAGCCGATATCTTCAAATTACTTGAAGGATTCGGCTCGGGGGGCATACACACAGAGAAGGTACAAGGCCACGAAGTATGTACCCAAGAGGAGCCGATTCATGAAATCGATCGGCTAATAAAAAATCGAAAATAGAAAAAATTTCAGCATAGCCGATACTCGGACATCGACTCAAGAATAAACAGCCGATGCACAGCCATCGACTTTAGAATTACAGAGTTTAAGCTGCCACTTGATCAGGCCTCACTGAAGGAAAATCTCTAAGGCACAGAAATCCACTTCTGTGATCCCGGCCTCATCATCATCATCCTTGGCCTGAAGGAAGACAACGTCACGACTGACCAGGGCTTCAAATGCAGCGTCACTGGGACGTAGGGCATGCAGATCGGGGTGAGGATGAGCCCAATAAAGGAGCACACCTCTCCTAGGACCATGGGAACAGCCGGTGACAATGCAATCGGCTGCGGCGCTTTGCCTGGGGTTTGGCCAAGGTGGCGACTTGGTCGATGTCACCTTTAGAGGTTGTCACGTCCAGAGTTATGGAGGGCATCGGAGCTTTATCAGCATTCCCACTGGAAGTTTCATCAGTCTACAAAAAGGAGGGTGAGCCGATCTGAACGACAAAGCGCAGGAATTGAGCCAGGAGGAGTTGGAGAGCCATTACATTGGAGCTAGCAAAGGGTTTTGCCCTTCAAAGTTTTCCTGGTAGTCACCTCTCTCACTACTGTTCTCGCCTTGACTGAGGCTCGGGGGGTAGCTGGCCCGGAAGATTCTTTGCTCTTGAGAGCCGATTTTGTTGGAATCGGCTGGCTCTACATCACATCCTTTTGGAAAGGTGGTGAGTTCTTGCAGAAGAAAACCACCTGAGCTGGTGGGAGAAATTTGAAGAGGGAGGCATCATCATTGATAGGCTCTGGGCCATCTTGTTGCTGCAGAGAAACAGAGCAGGGTTATCTATCACAAGGAAATTTGTGGGCAAATGGTACCTGTTCTGCAGAATTATCAGCTTCAGCAACAAGTTGTTTCAGCTACGGTCCTAGAGCTTTCCTGAAGGCGTTAATTCAGGAGTTTTGCCGTCAGGTTTAACATCACGTTTGGATGATTTGGAGTCCAAAATCTAGGGGTCCCACGGCTGCGGACTGGACCTGTTCGATTGGAAATTTGGGATCTGAATTTGAGCAAGGGTTGCAAGTTACCGTCTGAGGGGATAACTGGATTGACCTGTCTTGCAATTTATTGTAAAAAACTGATGCGTTTCCATCGGCTCATTGAGCATCGATCAAGTTGACAATCGGCAAAATCAGTTGAGGGGAAATCGGCTAAATTAGCATAAAGGAAATCGGCAAAATCAAAGGAAGTTCTTCATGGCAAAGGGAGTTCTTCATTAATAATGGGATTTCTTACATAGAAGAGCTGATTGCCCTCAAAAGGAAGAACTAGGGGATACATTGCCCCATCTACTACTACGGATCCTATGCTAAAGATCCTATCTACGGGCCGTCGCTACCCTCGTCATCGCCGTCGTCGCCCCTGTCGGCGCTACTCCCGGCGGGCTCGTCGTCGCTGCTGCCGCGGCCGCCGGCAGGGCCCTCGTTGTCCTCGTCTTCCTCGTCAGCGTCGTCGTCGCTGTCGAAGTAGCTGAGGTTGCCCGGCCAGGGACAGAATCGCTTGGCCGGCGGTGATGCGCGTAGATATACACGTCCGTTGGGAACCCCAAGAGGAAGGTATGATGCGTATAGAAGCAAGTTTCCCTCAGTATGAAACCAAGGTTTAATCGAACCAGTAGGAGCCAAGAAGCACGTTGAAGGTTGATGGTCGCGAAATGTGATGCGGCGCAACACCGAGGATTCCGGCGCCAACGCGGAACCCGCACAACACAACCAAAGTACTTTGTCCCAACGAAACAGTGAGGTTGTCAATCTCACCGGCTTGCTGTAACAAAGGATTAAACGTATCGAGTGGAAGATGTTTGCAAAGAAAATAGTAAAACACAATTGCGGTAGATTGTATGCTATGTAAAGAATAGGACCGGGGTCCACGAGTTCACTAGAGGTGTCTCTCCCATAAGATAAAAGCATGTTGGGTGAACAAATTACAGTCGGGCAATTGACAAATAGAGAAAGGCATAACAATGCATATACATGATATGATAAATATAGTGAGATTTAATTGGGCATTACGACAAAGTACATAGACCGCCATCCAACTGCATCTATGCCTAAAAAGTCCACCTTCAGGTTATCATCCGAACCCCATTCAGTATTAAGTTGCTAAGCAACGGACAATTGCATTAAGTATGGTGCGTAATGTAATCGACAACTACATCCTTAGACATAGAATCAATGTTTTATCCCTAGTGGCAACAAGCACATCCACAACCTTAGAACTTTCTGTCACTGTCCCAGATTTAATGGAGGCATGAACCCACTATCGAGCATAAATACTCCCTCTTGGAGTTAAGAGTAAAAACTTGGCCAGAGCCTCTACTAATAACGAAGAGCATGCAAGATCATAAACAACACATAAACAATAGATTGATAATCACCATAATCATAGTACTCTCTATCCATCGGATCCCGACAAACACAACATATAGAATTACAGATAGATGATCTTGATCATGTTAGGCAGCTCACAAGATCCAACAATGAAGCACAACAAGGAGAAGACGACCATCTAGCTACTGCTATGGACCCATGGTCCAGGGGTGAACTACTCACTCATCACTCCGGAGGCGACCATGGCGGTGTAGAGTCCTCCGGGAGATGAATCCCCTCTCCGGCGAGGGTGCCGGAGGCGATCTCCTGAATCCCCCGAGATGGGATTCGCGGCGGCGGCGTCTCCGGAAGGTTTTCCGTATCGTGGCTCTCGGTGCCGGGGGTTTCGCGACGGAGACTTTAAGTAGGCGGAAGGGCAACGCGGGGGCCACACGAGGTGCCCGGGGGTAGGGCCGCGCGGCCGGGGCCCGGGCCGCGCCGCCCTGTCCCCTGGCTGCCTCGTGGCCCCACTTCGTTATCTCTTCGGTCTTCGGAAGCTTCGTGCAAAAATAGGACCCCGGGCGAAAGTTTCGTCCAATTCCGAGAATATTTCCTTACTAGGATTTCTGAAACCAAAAACAGCGAAAACGACAGCGGCTCTTCGGCATCTTGTTAATAGGTTAGTTCCGGAAAATGCATAAATATGACATATAATGTGCATAAAACATGTAGGTATCATCAATAAAGTAGCATGGAACATAAGAAATTATCGATACGTTGGAGACGTATCAGCATCCCTAAGCTTAGTTACGCTCGTCCCGAGCAGGTAAAACGATAACAAAGATAATTTCGAAGTGACATGCCATCATAATCTTGATCATACTATTTGTAAACATATGTAATGAATGCAGCGATCAAAACAAAGGTAATGACATGAGTAAACAAGTGAATCATATAGCAAAGACTTTTCATGAATAGTACTTCAAGACAAGCATCAATAAGTCTTGCATAAGAGTTAACTCATAAAGCAATAAATCAAAGTAAAGGTATTGAAGCAACACAAAGGAAGATTAAGTTTCAGCGGTTGCTTTCAACTTATAACATGTATATCTCATGGATATTGTCAACATAAAGTAATATAACAAGTGCAATATGCAAGTATGTAGGAATCAAATGCACAGTTCACACAAGTGTTTGCTTCTTAAGGTGGAAGGAGATCGGTAAACTGACTCAACAATAAAAGTAAAAGAAAGGTCCTTCAAAGAGGAAAGCATCGATTGCTGTATTTGTGCTAGAGCTTTTATTTTGAAAACATGAAACAATTTTGTCAACGGTAGTAATAAAGCATATGAGTTATGTAAATTATATCTTACAAGTTGCAAGCCTCATGCATAGTATACTAATAGTGCCCGCACCTCGTCCTACTTAGCTTGGACTACCGGATCTTCGCATGCCATGTTTCAACCAAGTGTCACAAAGGGGTACCTCCATGCCGCTCTGTACAAAGGTCTAAGGAGAATGCTCGCATTTTGGATTTCTCGCTTTTGATTATTCTCAACTTAGACATCCATACCGGGACAACATGGACAACGAGATAATGGACTCCTCTTAAATGCATAAGCATGTAGCAATGATTATTATTCTCATATGAGATTGAGGATATATGTCCAAAACTGAAACTTCAACCATGATTCATGGCTTTAGTTAGCGGCCCAATGTTCTTCTCTAACAATTTTGCATGCTCCAACCACTAAAATGATAGATCCTTCGGACAAGACGGACATGCATAGCAACTCACATGATATTCAACAATAGTTGATGGCGTTTCCCAGAAGCATGGTTATCGCACAACAAGCAACTTAATAAAAGATAAAGTGCATAAGTACATATTCAATACTACGATAGTTTTTAAGGCTATTTTGTCCCATGAGCTATATATTGCAAAGGTGAATGATGGAATTTTAAAGGTATCACTCAAGCAATTTACTTTGGAATGGCGGAGAAATACCATGTAGTAGGTAGGTATGGTGGACACAAATGGCATAGTAGTTGGCTCAAGGATTTTGGATGCATGAGAAGTATTCCCTCTCGATACAAGGTTTAGGCTAGCAAGGTTATTTGAAGCAAACTCAAGGATGAACAGGTGCAGCAAAACTCACATAAAAGACATATTGTAAACATTATAAGACTCTACACCGTCTTCCTTGTTGTTCAAAACTCAATACTAGATATTATCTAGACCTTAGAGAGACCAAATATGCAAATCAAATTTTAGCAAGCTCTATGTATTTCTTCATTAATGGGTGCAAAGCATATGATGCAAGAGCTTAAACATGAGCACAACAATTGCCAAGTATCACATTATCCAAGACATTTTAGAGTTACTACATGTAGCATTTTCCAATTCCAACCATATAACAATTTAACGAAGAAGAAACTTCGCCTTGAACATTATGAGTAAAACCTAAGGACACATGTGTCCATATGCAACAGCGGAGCGTGTCTCTCTCCCACAAAGTGAATGCTAGGATCCATTTTATTCAAACAAAAACAAAAACAAAAACAAACCGACGCTCCAAGTAAAGAACACAAGATGTGACTGAATAAAAATATAGTTTCAGGGGAGGAACCTGATGATGTTGTCGATGAAGAAGGGGATGCCTTGGGCATCCCCAAGCTTAGACACTTGAGTCTTCTTAAAATATGCAGGGGTGAACCACGGGGGCATCCCCAAGCTTAGAGCTTTCACTCCTCTTGATCATAGTATATCATTCTCCTCTCTTGACCCTTGAAAACTTCCTTCACACCAAACTTCAAGCAAACTCATTAGAGGGTTAGTGCACAATTAATAATTCACACATTCAGAGGTGACACAATCATTATTTTCACTTCTGGACATTGCATAATGCTACTGGACATTAATGGATCAAAAAAATAAATCCAACATAGCAAAAGAGGCAATGCGAAATAAAAGGCAGAATCTGTCAAAAACAGAACAGTCCGTAAAGACGAATTTAAAGCTGGCACCAGACTTGCTCAAATGGAAAAACTCAAAACTAATGAAAGTTGCGTACATATCTGAGGATCACGCTCGTAAATTGGCAGATTGTTTCGAATTTTCTACAGAGGCCTGTGCCCAGATTCGTGACAGACAGCAATGCTGTTTCTGCGCAGCGATCCCAAATATAACATCAACTTTGACATAGAAACTTTACTTGGCACAAAAACATGATAAGGAGAGGTTGCTACAGTAGTAAACAACTTCCAAGACTCAACAAAACAAAAAATTGCTGTAGTAAAAACATGGGTTGTCTCCCATAAGCGCTTTTCTTTAACGCCTTTCAGCTAGGCGCGAAAGTGCAAATCAAGTATTATCGAGAGTAGAAGCATCAACATCATAACTTGTTCTAATAATAGAATCAAAAGGCAACTTCATTCTCTTTCTAGGGAAATGTTCCATACCTTTCTTGAGAGGAAATTGATATTTAATATTACCTTCCCTCATATCAATAACGAGCACCAACGGTTCGAAGAAAAGGTCTTCCCAACACAATAGGACAAGATGCATTGCATTCGATATCCAAAACAACAAAATCAACGGGGACAAGGTTATTGTTAACCGTAATGTGCACATTATCAATCCTCCCCAAAGGTTTCTTTTTAACATTATCGGCAAGATTAACATCCAAATAACAATTCTTCAATGGTGGCAAGTCAAGCATATCATAAATCTTTTTAGGCATAACAGAAATACTTGCACCAAGATCACATAAAGCATTACATTCAAAGTCATTGAATTTCATTTTAATGATGGGCTCCCAACCATCTTCTAACTTTCTAGGAATAGAAGTTCCAAGTTTTAGTTTCTCTTCTCTAGCTTTTATGAGAGCATTTGTAATATGTTTTGTAAAGGCTAAATTTATAGCACTAGCATTAGGACTTTTAGCAAGTTTTTGTAAGAACTTTATAACTTCAGAGATGTGGCAATCATCAAAATCTAAATCATTATGAGCTACAGCAATGGGATCATTGTTCCCAAGGTTGGAAAAAATTTCAGCAGTTTTATCACAAGCAGTTTCAGCAGTTTTAGCAATTTCAGGCAGTTTTGTACGCTTTGCACTAGGAGTAGTAACATTGCCAACACCAATTATATTACCATTGATAGTAGGAGGTGCAGCAACATGTGAAGAATTAACATTACTAGTGGTGGTAATAGTCCAAACTTTAGCTACATTATTCTCTTTAGCTAGTTTTTCATTTTCTTCTCTATCCCACCTAGCACGCAATTCAGCCATTAATCTTATATTCTCATTAATTCTAACTTGGATGGCATTTGCTGTAGTAGTAATCTTATTATCAATATCATTATTAGGCATAACTTTCAATTTTAAAAGATTAACATCAGAGGCAAGTCTATCAACTCTAGAAGCAATAATATCAATTTTATCAAGCTTTTCCTCAACAGATTTGTTAAAAGCGGTTTGTGTACTAATAAATTCTTTAAGCATAGCTTCAAGACCAGAGGGTACACTCCTATTATTGTTGTAAGAATTCCCATAAGAATTACCATAATCATTACCATTAGCAGAAGGATATGGCCTATAGTTATTACTAGAGTTGTTCCTATAAGCATTGTTGTTGAAATTATTGTTTTTAATGAAATTCACATCAACATTTTCTTCTTGAGCAACCAATGAGGCTAAAGGAACATTATTTGGATCAACATTAGATCTACCATTCACAAGCATAGACATAATCACATCAATCTTATCACTCAAGGAAGAGGTTTCTTCAACAGAATTTACCTTCTTACCTTGTGGAGCTCTTTCCGTGTGCCATTCAGAGTAATTTATCGTCATATCATCAAGAAGTTTTGTAGCCGCCCCCAATGTGATGGACATAAAGGTACCTCCAGCAGCTGAATCCAATAAATTCCGCGAAAAAAAATTTAGTCCTGCATAGAAGGTTTGGATGATCATCCAAGTAGTCAGTCCATGGGTTGGGCAATTCTTTACCAAAGTTTTAATTCTCTCCCATGCTTGAGCAACATGTTCAGTATCTAATTGCTTAAAATTCATTATGCTACTTCTCAAAGATATAATTTTAGCGGGAGGATAATATCTACCAATAAAAGCATCCTTGCATTTAGTCCATGAATCAATACTATTCTTAGGCAAAGATAGCAACCAATCTTTAGCTCTTCCTCTTAATGAGAAAGGAAACACTTTCAATTTAATAATATCACCATCTACATCTTTATACTTTTGCATTTCACAAAGTTCAACAAAATTATTGAGATGGGCAGCGAGCATCATCGGAACTAGCACCGGAAAATTAATCTCTCATGACAAGATTTAGTAAAGCAGGTTTAATTTCAAAGAATTCTGCTGTAGTAGCAGGTGGAGCAATAGGTGTGCATAGGAAATCATTATTATTTGTATTTGTGAAGTCACACAACTTAGTATTTTCAGGGGTATTCATTTTAGCAACAGTAAATAAAACAAACTAGATAAAGTAAATGCAAGTAACTAATTTTTTTGTGTTTTCGATATAGAGAACAAGACAGTAAATAAAGTAAGACTAGCAACTAATTTTTTTGTGTTTTGATTTAGTGCAGCAAACAAAGTAGTAAATAAAATAAAGCAAGACAAAAACAAAGTAAAGAGATTGAGAAGTGGAGACTCCCCTTGCGGCGTGTCTTGATCTCCCGGCAACGGCGCCGTAAATTTATGCTTGATGCGCGTAGATATACACGTCCGTTGGGAACCCCAAGAGGAAGGTATGATGCGTATAGAAGCAAGTTTCCCTCAGTATGAAACCAAGGTTTAATCGAACCAGTAGGAGCCAAGAAGCACGTTGAAGGTTGATGGTAGCGAAATGTGATGCGGCGCAACACCGGGGATTCCGGCGCCAACGCGGAACCCGCACAACACAACCAAAGTACTTTGTCCCAACGAAACGAGTGAGGTTGTCAATCTCACCGGATTGCTCTAACAAAGGATTAAACGTATCGAGTGGAAGATGTTTGCAAAGAAAATAGTAAAACACAATTGCGATAGATTGTATGCTATGTAAAGAATAGGACCGGGGTCCACGAGTTCACTAGAGGTGTCTCTCCCATAAGATAAAAGCATGTTGGGTGAACAAATTACGGTCGGACAATTGACAAATAGAGAAAGGCATAACAATGCATATACATGATATGATAAATATAGTGAGATTTAATTGGGCATTACGACAAAGTACATAGACCGCCATCCAACCGCATCTATGCCTAAAAAGTCCACCTTCAGAGTTATCATCCGAACCCCATTCAGTATTAAGTTGCTAAGCAACGGACAATTACATTAAGTATGGTGCGTAATGTAATCGACAACTACATTCTTAGACATAGAATCAATGTTTTATCCCTAGTGGCAACAAGCACATCCACAACCTTAGAACTTTCGTCACTTGTCCCGGATTTAATGGAGGCATGAACCCACTATCGAGCATAAATACTCCCTCTTGGAGTTAAGAGTAAAAACTTGGCCGAGCCTCTACTAATAACGGAGAGCATGCAAGATCATAAACAACACATAAACAATAGATTGATAATCACCATAATCATAGTACTCTCTATCCATCGGATCCCGACAAACACAACATATAGAATTACAGATAGATGATCTTGATCATGTTAGGCAGCTCACAAGATCCAACAATGAAGCACAACAAGGAGAAGACGACCATCTAGCTACTGCTATGGACCCATGGTCCAGGGGTGAACTACTCACTCATCACTCCGGAGACGACCATGGCGGTGTAGAGTCCTCCGGGAGATGAATCCCCTCTCCGGCAGGGTGCCGGAGGCGATCTCCTGAATCCCCCGAGATGGGATTCGCGGCGGCGGCGTCTCTGGAAGGTTTTCCGTATCGTGGCTCTCGGTACTGGGGGTTTCGCGACGGAGACTTTAAGTAGGCGGAAGGGCAACGCGGGGGGCACACGAGGTGCCCGGGGGTAGGGCCGCGCGGCCGGGGCCCGGGCCGCGCCGCCCTTTCCCCGGCTGCCTCGTGGCCCCACTTCGTTATCTCTTCGGTCTTCCGGAAGCTTCGTGCAAAAATAGGACCCCGGGCGAAAGTTTCGTCCAATTCCGAGAATATTTCCTTACTAGGATTTCGAAACCAAAAACAGCAGAAAACAGACAATCGGCTCTTCGGCATCTTGTTAATAGGTTAGTTCCGGAAAATGCATAAATATGACATATAATGTGCATAAAACATGTAGGTATCATCAATAAAGTAGCATGGAACATAAGAAATTATCGATACGTTGGAGACGTATCAGGCGGCTCGTCGGAGGAGGTGTCGTCCTCCTCCTCCTCTTCCTCCTTCGCCTCCTCGGAGGAGGTGAAGTTGCCCCAGGAGAAGCGATCGTCATCGCTCTCCTCCTCCGATTCCCCGTCGGCGAGGAAACGGAGGTCACTCTCCCCGTCAGTCGAGGACTTGTCGTCCTCAGACCAGACGGAGAAGTCGTGGCTGGACTCGTCCCTGTCTTCTATGGCGCGGCGAATGTGGGCCTCGTGGGCCTCCATCGGATCCCACTCCGGCGTCGGCTCCCGGAGGGGGGAGGATTGGACGGAAAGACCCGACGAAGAAGAGGAGGAAGAGGAGGAAGACATGGTGGCAGAGGAGGGCTTTTGCAGTGCTAATGCGAAGGGGACGAAGAAGGGAACTGCAAGATGTGGCTAAATAAAGGGGATACAGTGGAGATTTAATGCTTAAGCAGTTTTCGAGGATGTGGTGCCACAACTATCAAATCGTGCAGGGAAGTTGAGAAGGCAAGGCATCATGATGAAGAATACTGCGACGGTTCTGCTCTGCCACGACATGACCCTTCGAAGGAAAAACAGAGTGGTTTTGAAATTATCATTACCAAAACCAGGGGGGCATGTGTTATCACCAGATTTTGGCCAAATCAGGAGATGGACCGTAAGTGAAGATGGGCTTGAAAGGATATACACGTGGAGCATCTTTGAAGCGGCCTTGCACGAAGAGTTTGGGCTAGATTGCCCATGTATCCGTAAATATAGTAGATTGCATCTTAGTTAGAATTAAAAGATAGAGTTTAACCCGTGCACGGTTAGGTGCACGCCCGAATTAGAGAGTCCCTTGGACTATAAATATGTATCTAGGGTTATTGGAAAAGGAGGACAATCACGTTCACAACAAACACAAATCAGGCGCATCGCCACCCCTTCTTTCGAGGGTTTCTCCCGGGTAAGCATCATGCTGCCTAGATCGCATCTTGCGATCTAGGCAGTACGCGTTTATTCGTTACCTGGTGCTGCTCGTGCTGAAGCGTTGTTGACGGCGAGTAGCACTATTTATCGTAGATGTTTTGGGGCCTGCATGGATGCTTTTCTTATGCATATCTGCTTAGCCATGCCGTCCCTTGATATCTAGCTGCCCTTACACCTATCTAGGTGTAGGGGCAGCACCATGCTTGTTCGTTGTTTAGTAGATCCAATCTGTTATAGACTCTCCTTGATTCTTCAAGGATTGGTTTAATATCTGTATGGTTAGGCCTTGCAAACGGGTTGAACGATCCGGTAGTGCGTTAGGTATGGTTTGTTAGCCCTAAGAGGGATGTTCCGGGAATTAACTTAATGTTGGTTTTTAGGCCTCTTTTAGGGTTAGTTTTCCATTATCTTTCGTGTCTATTAGGCTCAACTACGCGTAGGACGTTCCGATCATACGGTGAAAACCCTAAACTGTCGTAGATTGGTTTAGCTTTATACTGATCAAGCAGGAGCCCCATGTCATCGTTAACCCGACGTGAACCATGGGGCGATCGGCTTTGTGAGCCGATCCACAGGGCAACCTGAGAGCCGATCGGGCTCGTATTTAATGTTTACGTGTCTGCCATCGAAGCAATCCAACACCTTCCTGATCAGGTATAGGTCAGGTGGCACGCCCTTGCAACCGCTGGGACGTGTGCCGGAACATTTGCGGGACGACGTCGAGGGACCAGGGCTCCCTGCAGCCTTGGAAGCCTCCCGGCTCTTCGTGTTGCTTAACCACTGCTCGCCGGTGGGTTTTGGCAGGCAACAGTTACATAGCTACTACCTCCGTCCCGGTTTACACGTAACCAAAGTAACATAAGATATATACTATATAATATATATCATTAGAAATTTTACATATTGTACTTTTTAATGGTATAATTTTCTAGATTAAATCCTATATTTTATTAGTTAAATTGATAATATTGGGATACGCGTAGGCCCTGCAATCCGGGGCGGAGGGAGTAGGTACTATAACATCACATTTTTCAAGATAGAATAATTAATGAAGCCATCTATGACACTATTTTAATATTACTAACCACTATAAAGATAGTATCATGTGCATGTTACCACTCTATGTTACTTTTTACTATAACTAGTCTCGACACCAGGAGTTGGTATACATGTGAGAAAGAGCCGCGATGTTCGTAAGATCCTTGAACGGAGCTACACCAGACTCCAAAGTCCAAACACACCAAAAGCTTTTATTTCGGTGAACTCGAATTTTAATGACAGTAAATCGAACATTAACATTCTATCTAACTAATAAACTAGAATTTTGATGATAGCGACATGTTCAACTACTAGTGTTTTTACTGACTACATTAGTTACCACTTTAATTTGGATCTAGCATCAAATTTCTGGTTCGTCACTCATGAGCAAAATTTAGAAAGGCCATAATAAGCATGGAAACATGCAAGCACATGGAACACTAGACTCTTGTTTTACACGTACACCTTATGACCTCAGATTTGTCATGGAGTAACTTGAGTTGTTGTATGTTTCTTGTTGGACGAGCGCAAAGTGTTCAATATGTTCAGTCATGACATGTAAAAAACTCACTACCAATGGAACGGTTGTACCAAAATGAAATTCTGCATAGTTTTTATGCATGTTGATCGAGTTATTAATGATAATAAAAGATGTTATTAACATTAGATTATTTTGTTTTAGTGTCCAACAAACACATAATAACGTGTGACGTCAGCAAAAAATTCTATTGCAGTGTTGTATTCATGTGTAAAGAAGATGCAAGTGAGATTTTTTTAGGCGTAGGTAATTCTACCAATTGGACTAGAAAATCAAAAGTAATCTGGTATAATTTAGTTGAAGCCATATGTCTTTGAATATACTAGTGGAGGGTTTAACCAAATAATTTGTGTCTACTAGTAATACTTGTACTATAGAAGATACAACTTTGTGTTGGCACATAGTTTACTCTATATGTTAAATTAATACACTTTATTGCTTTTGTTTACCAGGGTGGTTGGGTGGAGGTGACCGTAATTTTGTTGCTTTGCTAGTTGAATGGTAACATTATAAAAGAATATAATCCAAAGCTGTAAACGACGGGCGCCGAAAAAATCCAATTCGTTGTCTTTCTTTTGAGATCAAAACGCTGTTATAGCTACTACTGACTCTTGATGTTGGATCACTTGTTAGTACCTACATGCGCCGGATGACACAAGTTGGAGTGCCTATACTTGCTCGACACGACTATAAACAGCAACAAATACTCACTGTACAGTTTACTGTTCAAGATGTTAGCTGCGACAATAACTGTACTCTTCACTGTTCAAGATGTACTAACAAATGTAACTGGCATGTCATCAAGCAATTGCACATTACGCTATTGATGGGGGCAAATAGATGCTACCCTAAATTGATCGGTCGCTAAATGTTGTGCTGTCTAGCCACGGACCCATCATTGTTGAAGAGACATTGACCTGGTCATGGCTTGGCAGGTTGCGAATCAAGGTGGCTATCAGTTAGAGTGATGCAAGCGATGACCTATAGGCAACATAGGGCTCTTATGATCGTACGAACTTCCTTTGTGGACAGAAAGTTTTTGCGGAAATTGCGTCTCAACCTACCACACTAGCGTCAGAAACACCATATCTATCTTAGCATCTTAGTCTAGGTTGATGTACTCCTCTACGTACCCGTCTTAGCCGGTGGCATATTGTGTTGCTAGTGTCACTCCTTCAAACTAACCGAAGCCCAATAATCAGTTAGAGGTGTCCTTTACTCCTCTGAAGTGGACCTAACCGAAGCCCAGACCGCTTTAGAGGAATAAAACCATTACTCCTCCACTGCTCCGGCCATTATACTTAGTCGACCAAGCAGTGGAGGAGGAAAAGATTTCCTCCTCTTCTTTGCCTCAACCACAACCTAAAATCCAATCCTGGCGATCGGTGGCGCCCCCCGTCGCCACCTCAGCCCTCCACCATAGCCACAAAAGGCCGGATCTTCTTGTCGAAGGTCCCCGCCGTTGAATCCTAGCGCTCGCTGCTACCGCAAACCCTCACCTCAGATCCCATTCGCTTGCGCTTCCCGCTGCCAGTCCCCACCATGAATGGTGCTACTTCAACGTTGTCGGCATCCCCGCGCTCCGCGAGCCTCCTCGATCTACCGGTGCTGACGTCGTCGGTTTACCGCGGCGTGAGGCAACGGTCGTCGGGCTTGCGTGTCGCGGAAATCAATGACTGGAACACTTGCCTGAAAGTGCAGATAGGCAGATTCCATTCGGCAGACCAGGCATTTTTGACGTACGACGTGGAGAATGTCCGGCTCCACGGGCCGGACTCCGGCGAGCTAAAATTTCAGTTGGAGGTCGGTGGCGAGGTATCGGACCTGGACCCGCCAAACCGTTGCCTTGTCTCCAACCGGGAGCGGCGGGAGGACCGGGAGGCTCGTAAGATTCTAGAGGCGGAGCGCCACAACAAAGGTGGAGCGGTTCGCGGTCCTCAACCCGAACCTCGTTGAGGAGGAGCGCGAGGATGGCGGACACGGCGCCGAAGCACAAGGATCTCGCTGACGATGCGGGGCCATCGACATCACCGAAGAAGATGAAGGAGGTCGCCGATGATCATCGACCTCGACAACGACTCCTCCTCCTTCGACTGGGACGAGGATTAGCTTAGTTTATGTCAAATTCGGTCGTAGTTTGACCTACTTTTGGTTGTATTTTGTATAATTTAGTGATAGAACTAGTCTTGTGTCAAATCGTCTCAATTTCCGTTGAATTGAGTGAGATTTGGTTGAATCGGGATTTTACTCCTCTAACCTTTGGGACCGGTTTTGCTTAGAGGAGTAAATATACTCCTCTAACGAATAGGGAGCCGTTTTAGACCCCTAAGTTTTGGGGTCGGCCGGTTAGAGATACTCTAAGACAGTTTGTCTTACCCCTTGCCGTTTTGGTACTTCCTCCCTCTAATCCAGTGCGCCGAGCACGGATCATAAGTTTGCATGTTTGGGCTACTTAAGAAAATCTGGAAAAATAACATGTTGTCATTCTTATAGTGCAACTAAGCAAATAATACTATTTTCCATGTGAAAGAATCATATGAAATACATACACCATACGTCAAAAAAAAGACGCTAAGAAAATGTGCACAAACATGTTTTAACACGGATGCCCCTCGAACAGCACATTTAGTCAAGTCATGTAAAAGGAGAGCATGATTTGGACCCATAATTAACAAACGAGATCTGTTCATCGAAATAACTAACGACACCGACCCAGTCGGTCTTGTCTAATCGTTCTTGCGTCGATGCATAGGTAATACTCAGTGAGCAAGTTATCTTGGAATCTCCCCCGACAAAATTGAGGAATGCAACATCAAATCCTGTGGAGTATTTCCAGGTTCCGCGGTTCACCACCCGCATATTAAAAGCATGCACGTGAAGTCTGAATTTTATCTAGCGGCCGTTCCTGTAATCCTGCTAACCAAAGAGGACATTCGTGAACAGAAATCGCTACATAGTGAAATATTCCCTCGAACAAGAGGGCATTTTATTTTATTTTCGCAAGTGCAAGATCTCTCCGCGAATAATTGATCACCCCAGACTTTCCGCGATAGAAAATTCGAGGGATTCCTCAACCAAATGCCCAAGTTGATAATCGTGTAACCGTACCAAATTACAGATTGCCCATTGATTAGCTGCGTAATCGAGTATGTTGAGTGGCGGATTCGACAAGAGTTTTTCGTGGTGGATAGATAATGAAAAACTAAGACGACTACCGTTTGCTCGGTGGTCTCGCTTTTAAAAGAGTTATGCGATGGTCTCGAATCTCGACCACAGCTTGCGTTTGAGTAGTTAGTGACTTCCAAGGCACTGGTGTGCGTCAGCTTCGTGACGAGACGAGAGTCCCTCAACAAGCATGATTAAAGAAGAAAAAAAGACAGCGATGCCGTTCGTTTTCTCTTCTGTTTTAGTTGTGGGTTTGAATTTTCCAGCTTCTTGGATAGTGCTGGAAGTTACTAATGGTATCATCAAGAGCGACGATTAGCAAATTGCAGACGATTGTGCAGGCGTAGGGCACCACAATATTTTGCTCTAATTTGTGCACCGGACGGAAAGTGAGATGGACGTATCCCTTGTTACGGAAGAAGCAATTGCAAGTTGCCGCGCAGCTAATAAGCTGTAGGTTTAGCTGATGCTGGGTTTCGTATTTTCTGGCGGTGGACGTTTCAGACTGAAACTTTCAGTAGGTCAGTGGGCACGTCTCGCCGTCTCGGAGCGTCACTCCACGAGACTGACCATTCTGAGCGCACTTTACGTGTATGGACCTAGATATCACGAGCATCCTCGACATATCCAGCAGCGTGATATCGATCCGTTTTGCGCTCAACTCCTGTGCATGGTTGAAAGTTCAGCGTCTGTACCAGACGGGACATCACCTTGGACGACGGCCAACCTTTGCCGGTGGAGCCATTGGATCGCCGTACGTCCTCTCATTTCATGCCCCCCATGTCCTCGCACAGTAGACTTGTACTGGTCGCCACGCGACGCAACAGCCGGTAGGGAGAAAAGTCGCCTGCTCATCATACTTGGATCCTGTGGTCAATGTCTCGCGATAAATCTATGATTTGAGACTGTCTGCAACGAGTACACTTTGGTCTGCAGATTTGCACGGGCACAACTAAATGTGAAACTTTTCCCCACCGCCCTGGGTCGTTTTGTTATTTTTATGTAGGTCGCATATAAATATTTTAGAATTGGTACGAGTAAGTATCAAAGATGCAAATATTTATTTCAAGAGCTTTTTTAGGGTGATTTGCACAAAACCTAGGTTCCGTCTAATCAATTTAGGTTTCGTATAATCTAATTTTTCGTGATCATTCATTAAATCACTGATATATTTTGTGTAACTTCTATAATGCTACAGCACTACTAACGAACCTTTTAGGAATAAACTCATCAAATCTGAATCAGATAAAAAAGAGTTCATCAAATCAGAATAAATGCGCTGGTAGAAATCCTTGTCTCCTATGTACTCATCATGCGCTGGTAGAAATCCATGTCTCCTATGTACATCGTCGGTCACGCCGGTCACAAGCACCACCACGCCGCCGACCACGAAGTTGAGTACCAACATGACACCGCCGGTCATGTCAGTCACAAGTATCACCATGTCGCCGACCACGAAGTTTAACACCACCATCACACCGCTGGTCACTCCCATCATAAGCATCACCATGTCGCCGACCACGAAGCTAAATACCACCATGACAGCACTGGTCACGCCGGTCACAAGCTTCACCATGTCGCCAACCACGAAGACGAACATACCATGCCGCCACCACCATGGATTATCACCTCTTATTTGTCACCTATCATCACCATGTCACCGTCCACGAAGATGACAAGTGAGAAGTTGAGCAAAAGTACTCCAAAATATACTCACATATACATAGAAATTAGAGTATACTAGCGAGCCATTTATTTATGCGTCTATGTCCGCTTAAACAAAAACCTTAATTTTAACACGAAAGTCATGTGGAATGGTGAGGTAAACGTACTCCACAAAGGAAATTTCAAACGGTTGAGCGTTTGCAACAAATTTGGTAAAATTGGATCAAAACTTCATACACGTAATTGACGATTTACGACTGACGAAACTCGAAACTGATTATCAGAATTGATTCATATCATCGACACGCTTCTTTTTCATGTACAACTTATTTTGATTTGGAGTATGTTTGCGCTGATTTGAAGAGACGGTGTGTGGAGTAGTGTAAGGGAGAGTGAGCATGCAGTGATTGCATCCGCTGAGCAGAGGAGTGAAGACAATGGGACAGACCTCGTAGAAACGGCCGATCTAGGCGTTGTTTGAGGACCTTGTCCGAGGGTGCTTTAAGAAGCGGTTAATTCAACAACTTGGGTGAGCCCACGAAATCAAAGGGATTATTTTTTGCTGGCCCGATGCGAGCCAAGGAATGCCCAAACTACCCAACAAGCTCATGGTAACCCAAACACGTAGAAACACCAGACTCTTGTTTTACACTACACATTGTGACCTCAGATTTGTCATGGAGTAACTTTAATTGTTATGTGTTTCTTGTTGGACGGGTATAAAGTGTTTAGAATATTCAGGCACGACATGTCAAAATATCACTACCATTAATTGGACGAACGTAATATATTTCTGGAACGGTGATACCAACAAGAAATTATGATCTCTTTTTATGCTCGTTGATTGAATTATTAATACGGAGTATCATTATTTTCTATTTTAGCGTCCAACAAACACATCATCATCAGTGATGTGTGACACATCATCATCTTCTGTTGATACCCAAATGTCATATTCATATGTGAAGGAGGGAGAGAGAGTGTTTGTGCCATTAATCATAAGAGACAAGCGAAATTGTTATAACCATAGGAAATTCTATGAATTGGATTGGAAAATCTAATGTAAACTCACAATAGTCAGATTTGTGGGGCTATAACATTTTTATTGAAGCTTCAGTAATATGTTTCTGAATATACTAGCGTACAGTCATGGGATTGTAACCAAATAATTTTCTTCTACTAGTAAGACTTGTGCTATGCTATAGAAAAGAAAACTATGTGATGGTACATACTTGCTCTAATTCACTTTCTCGTTTTTTTCTTTATCGGGGTGGCAGAGGTGACCGTAGTTGTTATGCTCGTAGGTATATGTGGTAATATTATAGGGAAATACAACCCAAAACAGTATACAAGCACCGAAAAAACTCAAAACGTTGCCATAACTACTAGCGAACTATGTACACTAGATTTAGATGTGCGCCTTGGCGCACGATCCCGTGAAACTCGTGCCAATGCAAACTCTGTATAACGAACCTAAAAATAATACTCTTTCGTAGGTTTCACAAAACAAAGTTGATAGGACAAACTTAGGATAAAGCACGCGAAATTACAAACATAGCAAACCTACAAAAGCATGTCATTGTGACAATATGGACTTTAGAGGCTACACCGGAGGAAACATAAATCAGCTGCAAATGAAAAGTTAAAATGAAAGAAACGGGAAGAATAGACGCTTAAGTCATGTTTGATACTTAGTCGTTCACTGCAAAGCAAATAAAAGGTAAGGCTTACTCATTCCAAAAGGAAATACATATAGTGGGATGCAGCTTACCATCGCAGCTCCCACCTTTCGCATCGGTATAAGATTGTTAAAACACTATGCTAAGCACTCATACAAACCGAAGATAATTAGTCAATAAATAGACATAGAGAGAATGCAGGGGAAAATGTTACACATAGCAGCAACAGTTTATATTAAGATCAAAATACACTGCTATTTCATACATAAGGTCTCTTCATACTTAGGGATACATGAGAACCTTCAGATTCCTTCACTACGTTGTATGCAAATCATCACAAAGCCCAGTTGGCAAAATGTATCCCGCACACATCAATTTATCTGTCCTTCTCATTCAGCTATCTTAGGAGACATTCACCATACGTGGTATTATTGCCTCTCTTCACAGCCTACAATAGTTGTCCCTCAGCTATCATTTAATGCATGTTTGCACACCATGATTGCCATGGAACATCAGATCAAATAGTAAATCATAATTTATCATAGTATTTGTAGTCTTGACCTTGCATACCCCAGCCTCAATTTCCCGATTCATGCAGTCTGTCTTCTTGACCTTGCATACCCCAACCAAAGTTGTGAACCACCTTTAAGGCATGCCACAAACTCGTTGTTGATGTGCAAGTCAGCAGATAACTTCTTCTAACTCTTACTCTTGGCGTTAAGAGAAGGCTCTGGCTCTCCCGAGTGGCCAGGAAAGGTTACCTTCTTCCCCGTGGCAGCAGATTTTGGAGGTTCAACCAGCTCAACGCAATTTCAAATGTCCTTTACACAAACCGGAGTGACTGCTCTTACAAAAATCTGAAGTCGACGGGGCAGGAAAGAAGGCATCATGGATCTATACAAAAATATCATCTTATTTCCTTCATACTCGAATAATTTCTATAATAGGAGCAACATAAAGAGAAGGCAATATTATGACAGAGAAAAGCAGGAAAAACAAAACTGTAGCAGGTTGTGCTTAATACTTTCTCTATACTGCATATACAAAAAAAAAATATCTGATGTGATTACCTGGTTTCTGGAAGGGAACCAAATGCAACCTGAAACATTTGATGCAGTGGGTTAATAATAATTATATAATATGAGTACTATAACACCGAGTGTATAAGTATATAGGAGAAAAGGAAAGCAAAATGGAATCACACAGTAATTCTGGCAAAGCCAAGTATATAACTGAGTTCACTCTTTTTTAACAAAACAATTATATGCAAATGGCTGATTACCATGTGCAAAAGAGGAAATTATTTAGAACTCCGGAAGGCCAAACAGAAAAGAGGAGTACATTAAAAGCATGGCTAGTTTCACCTTTTAACCGTTTTTTCCTGGAAATCTACCGAGGCACTCTTTCTCGCTGTTATTGATGGTATATCCTTCAACCATTCAATATCTACAGGGAACTTGATCATGAAATAAAATCAGCAGCCAACTAACCGTAATATCCCAAGTGATAGAAGGTAATTTTGCAAATTCAAAACTATATAGATTAAGATTTTAGGTAATACATAAAATGAAAACATGGGATGGATAGAGGCCCAAAAAATAGATGCACTGTTGTTTGTACACAGCATAATGGTTTCCCTGAACCAAAATAATTGCGTTGATGCTTAAGTTTGAGTTATTTAAGATTTTAATGTCCAGTCTTTGTCAATGGTGGATGTCAATACTAATAAGCCTCTTTGTTATCGCTTTGTATCTTTCTAACATCAAAGAAACAGTCTACAAATATTTTAAGCAATAATTAGTATTTATATTGTAGAACTCTCGAGCCTTGATTGAGAAATGGAAACATCTGACTGTAAAAGTCAATGGTGAAACAACATTCATAAACAAACTGAATCAATGTGTGATCATGGTAGATAAGAAGTGCATCACTTCACCTGAGTATGCTCCAATGTGATAGTCCTGGCCTAGCTCCTGGCCATGTTCTACGCTGCCAGTCATGTATTGGACAGAAATTGGTTTTGCCTATGAGTGCAACGGAAACAATATAGAAAAGCATGGTATGATCATCTTTGCGCCAACTGATATGTTATGCCAACAATCTAAATCATGGTTAAATTCAGTCATATATTCACCTCGGTTAGAAAACTAAATCATGCTAATGTAGCAGCATGCCAGCATGCCATCCTACCATATTAATGTTTATAAGCTTTAGCTTAATGAACCTGAATTAAATATGACTACTTGATTACCAGCTTTGCTTCAAACTCCGCCAGCTCATACTACTATTTTCTATTTGCAAGCTTGACCATAGAATTAATCATATCAATGGAAATCTGTTCGTTGCAATAATGCAGCAGAATAGCATCTACCATGCCTACTGTACCATGAGATCTAATCTATCTTTTGCTCGTTTTCATGGCATGCCCAATACTACAGAGTTAAAACATGGTACATGTAGCCGCTGCTTGGAGTGATGTGAAGGAAACAATGCATTTGCATTACGGCTGATCTGCCAGTGGAGAGAAGGCCGTGATACATCCTAAATTGTTGAGAAGCTTCCTGAGAGAAACCTTATAACCTGGTGGAAACAGATTTAAAAGTAGGGTTGATATTAGCAAGAAAACTGGACCATAAGAAATACTCTTGGAAATTGAAACAACCTGTTGTCACATTATAAGAGCAAGAAACTCACAACTACTGAATGTATTCTGTGCATTAGCAGAATATTCAAATATCTTAAATATTATGAATCAGAATAATGTAGCTGGAACAAATTTAGAGGTGCTGATGCTTTTGACTTCATTTACCTTGATTCACCTTTCCTCCTTGTATTTTGTACATAGGATTAAACTTGGCTCCATAGACTCCAGCCAAATCATCACTGCAGTGTCTTTCTGGAAGTTTAAAACTTGCCTTAGACAGAATATATCCATTGGCGGAGAGAAGGATCATCAGAACTTCCCTTAGAGCCAGCTCCTGGACACCTTTGGACAATTTCATGGATCTGCTGTACGACAAGTGCAAGATGTAAACATGAATCGGCGCACAACATCTACTTGTAATTTCATAATGATACAGAGAGAAAACTAAGAAAGGCCTCTAGTCCACTGCAGCAAACGAGCACTATAGATCTTGACAAAAGGCTCTAGTGGAGGATGGAACCAAGGAATGAAAAACAAAACTACTATGGTTATAGCATAAAAATGTAGCCACATACCCAACAGAAAGCTCAGAAAGATGGTAGCACTCCCGAAGAATAAGGAAGAAATCTCCAACAAACCAATTAATTGTTTTCTTTCTAGCATACTAAGTAAGCACATCACAACACAAATAGGTTATTTCAGTTAACGACTAAAAGCTTTAGGCGTTTTCAGTTAATTAATGACTAAAGCCATGCACTCCTAATTATAGGAATATATCAAAGTGCACACCTAAAGCTCTGTAGCATCTACAGTAGGGCATTCTCTCTTTCGTAAATTAAAAAAAATCTACATTAGGCAGAAAGGGATTCCCTATTTTTTCCAATGCATAAAAATGCAACACATATGCATCTCAAGCTGCAAGTAAATACAGAAGAGATGGTTGTGAAGCGCTAGAAAATACATGTAGTTGAGATCACATTTCACAGCTAATGTTTGAACAAAAACCAGAGTTTAAAGTACAATGACTTTCCAACTCACCAAGATTTAACAGGTCGGCCTACTACACGAAATGTTTCATATTAAGCAATAATGGTAGATGTATGATCTGGCTAGAGTAGCGTGCACACGAACATGGCAGCAACCATAGCACTTAATACCAGAAAAAAGCGAAAGAGTCCATCAAATAAGAAACACGCTGGTATGGCAAAAAAAAATCTGTAGACAATAAGTACAACATATGATCGTGTTTACATATGTACAGAAAGATTATTCAGAGAACAACTGTCAAAATGTATACATCTAATAAAAATGGCATACACACTGCAAAGACTTCTAATGAGCATATACCAGTTATACTTTGAATGTGGTGCTTCATGTACAACGAGGCGAAGAAAAAAGTAAAATGGATCATAGGACAGTAACTACTGACTGAAGTGATGAACCTAAGTACGCAGCATATTTTCACCTCATGTTAATATTAAACTACATTTGTATCTCATTTATCATGTGACCCTGCCGCTCATAATAACCCTTCCACCATATCATGAAAACATCAACATATATTGTAACATTACACACGAGATTTGATTGTAATGGTACTAATAGAAGAATGGACAGTAGCATCATATATACATTAAGCAATATGAATGACCTTAATTGGCCTATTTCAAACCTTTGCTTACTCGGAGAACAAGATTTCACCCCAATCTTCCACTTAAAACGCTTGACTCATTCAAGTAAAAAGTGAAATAGTGAGTAGTCAGCACAATCAAGTAATCAACACCTAGAAAATAAATCCATGCTAACAATCTGGGCTGAATAACACCTAGAGTAACCAAGGGCACCACAACCTTGCCAAGGTGAGGATGAACGCCTGGCGGTGGTGCCGGCTGCTCCTTCCAATGGATCAGGCTGGTGCTCCTACATACAATGGCAACAATCTTCTAATCCCAAAGGTTGCATCAGACCATCGAGAGCAAAACACATCGGAGATCTCATCGCCGTTGATGTGGCTCTGTCCTAATGCTGGCTGCATGGCTAGGCCATCGTTGATGCAGGACTAAAATGCTGGACACCCACAATAATTTGCGCAAGTTACTAAAAATGCACCCTTGAATTTAAATAATAGCTTCACTGTCTAAGAACTGCACAACAATTCATTCACTGCAACCCAATCAAATAATAAATTGGTATTTGGGGAAGGAGACCATGTTACTGGGATACACTTGAAAAACCAAAATATGAGCCGAGGACAAGTATAATAATTTCAGTTTATGTCTAATTCAGTAATCCGTGTGTCATGTAAGGCGTATTTTCTGAACCTATGAACAAAAGGAGAAAATTCCCATCATACATGCTCAACTAACTCGAGAAATAAAAACATATTTCAGAGATAAATGATAATGATAACCCAATTACTAACCTGATCAATGCCCATTTAAATTGCAGCGCAAAAACCTTCCTCTTCCAATCCTGAAACAATGCATTTAGAATTGGAAATGGGCAGAAAGAAATCTAAAAGAAATTCTTGAGGTAGGTATCTGGGGAAGGGGACCATGTTACTCACTGGGATACACTTGAAAAACCAAAATATGAGCCGAGGACAAGTAATAATAATTTCAGTTTATGTCTAATCTAGTAAACTGTGTGCCATGTAAGGCGTATTTTTCTGAACCTACGAAGAAAAGGAGAAAATTCTCATCATACATGCTCAACTAACTTGAGAAATAAAAACATATCAGTGGTAAATGATAATAATAACCCAATTACTAACCTGATAAATGTCCATTTGAATTCCAGCGCAAAAACCTTCCTCTTTCGATCCTAAAACAATGCATTTAGAATTGGAAATGGGAAGAAAGAAATCTAAAAGAAATTCTTGAGGTAGAGCATATGACAAAAATAATTATAAGGAAATCTTGATTAAAAGGAAGTACACATAGAAAAACCAAATTAAGGCAAGTAACTGGAATGGGATAGTGCAAATGTTTGTACTTCAAAACATGATAGAAGAAGTTCATCGAGAGTAGACAGAACATAGAATTTTCAAGCTCTTTCATGATATATAAACAAGATCTTTAGATGAACACAACTATATAATGCAGGTTTTGTCTAGAGTTGAGGTAGGCTGCCATGTGCTTCTTGTCCTGCATGTCCTTGAAATCTCCCAACGTGTTGAGAAAAAAGTAAGCAGTGAATCAATTCGATTCATGCTGCGTGAACTCATCTAGATCCAACAGGGGATTAGAGAAAAAAAGGCTTTACCTTCAGCTGTCACCTCATGTGGAGTACCGACACGCTCCTCCTAGCGACAAGACAGCGTGTGGCGGCAGCTCAAGCAACAGACGACGCTACTTCTGCGGGCCGCCGTTCCGCCGATGGGCTCCAGATGAGCTCCACGTCGTGGTGCAGCAGGTGACAAGGGAATACCTCGGCAATGCCTACGTATTGTAGACTAGGGTTTTCGGGAAGAGCGACGATGGAGATTCCGGGGACGAGATTAGGCACACGACGTACCCAGCTTTGGGTCCCCTCGGTGGAGGATCCCTACGTGCTGCTAGCAATCCATTATATGATTATCGATATGTTTACAGGGTGCCGCCGTAGGCGGAGCTATGTTGTCTATATTCTGTCTATCTGTTGGTCTCCCCTCTATCGGGTGCCCCGGCTAGCTTTATATATGCAACCAACCTAGGGTTTTACAAGAGTCCTAGTCGACTACTTCTTCGGGTTGCCTTGTTGGGCCTTCTCCATATTGAGTCTTCTCCATATTGGGCCGAGCCAGGTATACTAATAATGGGTACCCGAAGGGTATGCCCATGTCAGTAGCCCCCGAGTTTATAGGGAAGTCGAAGACTTGCGTAGAAACTCCAAGCATAACCATTTCCGAAGTCGAAGAAATACAAGGCGAGGTCCATGTCGTAGATCTTGTGTAGCGTAGATGATGTCGACGATTCTTGAAATTATCGGGTGCGCGGCAGCGCTCCCGATGGGAGTAGCCCCCGAGTCTATGGGCAAGTGCTTGCACTTAGGCATAGACTCAAGTTGTACTACTCGATGAAGAACTTAACTATATTTCTGGAAGACTTGATGAAATCCATGTGCTCCCGATGGGAGTAGGCTCGACTCGAGTCGAGTTGAGTCTACAAACCTGAATTGCCGTAGATGTTGTCGAAGTTATCTTTCTATCGGGTGCGCGACCAGCGCTCCCGATGGGAGTAGCCCCCGAGGCTACAGCCAAGTGTTTGCACTTGGGTGTAGGCTCAACTTGCTTGTAATCGACTTCACAATTTTTCCTCTTTCTTGTATCTTATCGGGAGGGTGAACAATACTCTCGATAAGAGTAGCCCCCGAGCCTATGGGCAGGTGTTTGCACCTAGGCATAGGCTCAAGTTGTACTACTCGATAAAGAACTTAACCATATTTCTGGGCGCAGCCCCTCTTTTTATCGACTCTAGGCCGTTGCTATTTTTATTTGACATCCATATCTATATTGTACAGGGATAATGGTAATTGGGGCTAGTTCATCTGACGGATCAGGTACTAGTTAACTCGCTCTAGTGGAAATCCGCAAAAACCTACTTCAAGATCACGTCCCCGGACATGATCTCGGGATACTGGTGTAAACTTCGACGAGTGCCGCTTAAGGTCTTACCATTCCGTCGAGTCCCGAGTCATGTTTATCGGGTACCTAACGCGTCCGTTAGGATTTTTCTTCGTATCCGTTGATACGGATAAAAGTAGCGAGCGCGAGTCTTCGGCGATGCCACGCCCAGCGAACGGATCCGGGGTCTTACCTTCGCAAATTTGCGGCATTCGAAATTGATCGCAACTTTGGCGTTCTGAGAATATATTGTCGAGTGCCTTGTTCGGCTGATGCAATGACCCATTTTGCGGGTTCTTCTATTTTTCTCTCGGGCGTGATGAGACAGCCGAATATATTGGATTCTTCTATATTGTCGGGTTCATCACCGATGCTTTTGCTCGGAAGAATATGACGAGTCAATGGACCCGAAGATTTGTCCATCTCTCTCTTTTTTTTCTTTTTTTTTCTCCTTGATGAAAATTTTGTCGAGTTCCTCCTTCAGGAAAATTTCTTCGGGTCCTCTTTGAGGATAATTCTTCGAGTCCTCTTTGAAGATAATTCTTCGGGTCCTCCCTGAGGATAATTCTTCGGGACCTCCTTGAAGATAATTTTTCTGGTCCTCCTTAAATAAGATTTCATCGAGTCCTGTCTTGAAGACAATTTCGTCGGGTTCTCTCAAGATTTCGTCGGGTTCCTCCCTGAAGAAGATTCATCGGGTTATCTCTTGATTTCGTCGGTTTCCTCCCTGAAGAAGATTCATCGGGTTCTCTCTTGATTTCGTCGGGTTCCTCCCTGAAGAAGATTCATCGGGTTCTCTCTTGATTTCGTCGGGTTCCTCCCTGAAGAAGATTCATCGGGTTCTCTCTTGATTTCATCGGCTTCCTCCCTGAAGAAGATTTCGTCGGGTTCTCTTTGAGGATAATTTTTTCGGGTGCGCGCATCCGGACATAGGCTCAAGAACTTGCATACTTTTAAATTTGCTTTCTCCTGCACAAATAAACAAACTCTTTCTATCTTTTCCTTGACTCTCTTTTTCGCATGCGGTGTCAGATGCTCAGATTCAATGATATGTAAAGTGAATACATGCTGCGCAGCCCCCAATTGTCGGGTGCGACGAAAGTAAACGATAATCAACTTTGTGCAAAATAAAAGAACACTTAGCTTTTTGAACACGACGAAGTCGATGCATGATGAAGTCTTCGAGTGTAGATAAGAAATTTAGCCAAAGTAGAAACCACCAAATAGCAAAAGTAGGTGCCGCCAAATTATAAAGAAATAGCCGAGCCCCCGAGCGTTGCTGAGGTGATGTCATGATTGTTGCTTAGACGCCGTGTCACCGTTGTTACTCGCGGCGAAGTTGTTGTCGATCCCCCGAACGTTAGGCGTGACGTCGAAATAAGTTGATGGAGTCGCGGCGTCATATTTGGTGAAGCCATTCAAGATGAAACCATAGACAATAATATACGAAGATGAATCCCAGATAAAGTATTTTAGATGAATCCATATTGAAGACGCCATTAAATATAGAGCATATATTGAAGATAAATCCGTTGATATCATAGAGGATGAATTCATTGGCCCGAAGAATCTAGTAACAATCATAGAAGATGAATCCACTGATATCATAGAAGATGAATCCATTGATCCGAAGAAAATAAATCCAGTAATGGCCATAGAAGATGAATCCATTGACCCGAAAAAAATAAATCCAGTAATGGCCATAGAAGATGAATCCATTGACCCGGAAGCTCATCGGGTAGTATTGTATAAGAGGAAACCATTGATAACCTTATAAGATGAATCCGACGAAGACAAAAATCCAGTAAGCCGAAGAAGGTGAATCCACTGAGCCGAAGAAGATAATTTCACTAAGCCGAAGAAAATAAATCCACTGAGACGAAGAGAATAATTCCACTGAACCGGAGAAAATAATTCCACTGAGCCGGAAAAGATATATCCAAAGCCGAAGAAAAGAAATTCACCAAGTAACCGAATGTATTTGTGGTAATGAAGTAATGGTACAGCCCCCAGTGTTAGGTGAATTTGCTCTAATGATGTAATGATGCAGCCCCGAGTATTCGGGTGTGGCGAAAGTAAATAATAATTGACTATTTCAAGAGGAACACTTAGCTTTGTTGTCCGCTGCGGCGGAGCCGACGTAAAAACAGGTCATGTAGCAGACAAAGTTGATATAGTCGCGCGACGTCTGCCCAGAAGTACCCGATTAGAACGACGCAGTCGATGTAATGGATGATGTAATGGCACCACCCCCGAGGATTTGGGTGCGCAATGGGTAAGTATCCCGATCTGTGGTGTAAACGCGGTGTCACGCATTGCTTCATGGCGAAGGCGATGCGTTCCCGCAAAGGGCGCGACCAAATGCTTCTGTATAGTTCATCATTGATAAAAATCCATATGCGCGTATACGAGTTGGCTCCTCCGTAACTCCCTTGTTTCAAACATGAAAGTAAACAGCCAGACATGTTGATGATTAAATTTAAATAACATTACTGAAAGAGAAAACGAGATGGGATTGAATAGGAAGTTTCCGGTCGTGAGAGAGTCACGTGGATTTGGTTTCCTTTTCGCTCGGAACGATGCCGTCCATTGTTGATTAACTTGGACTCCTCTATACTTTCCATTGGTTGTCAACACCTTGACTTTGAGCACTAGGCACACGGTTACTCGACGAAACGACCACAGCTGCGAGCTGTGTCGACGAAACTTTTGCTGATTTTGACCGGCGGTCTTCACACCGCGATAACCTCTTGATACCCCTTTGATCTGATTCTTTTTCCTATTTTGTTTATTCTTTGGAAGAAGCCAAAGGATCAGATACTGGAACTTGCGACTGCGCGGATCCGAAGTCTGGAAGTGATGATGGATCGCTCCGTTGGTTATTGTGCGCGGAGAAAAAAAAAATCCGATCATCCGCCAGATTGACTCGTTGATTATGAACTTGACGATCTTCTATCTAGATGGATCTAGATGTTGTCGATGATGAGGGATCCCGCCCGGATGACGAAATCCAGTCGTCGCAGTTCCCACAGACGGCGCCAATTGACGAGGGAATACCTCGGCAATGCCTACGTATTGTAGACTAGGGTTTTCGGGAAGAGCGACGATGGAGATTCCGGGGACGAGATTAGGCACACGACGTACCCAGCTTCGGGTCCCCTCGGTGGAGGATCCCTACGTGCTGCTAGCAATCCATTATATGATTATCGATATGTTTACAGGGTGCCGCCGTAGGCGGAGCTATGTTGTCTATATTCTGTCTATCTGTTGGTCTCCCCTCTATCGGGTGCCCTGGCTAGCTTTATATATGCAACCAACCTAGGGTTTTACAAGAGTCCTAGTCGACTACTTCTTCGGGTTGCCTTGTTGGGCCTTCTCCATATTGAGTCTTCTCCATATTGGGCCGAGCCAGGTATACTAATAATGGGTACCCGAAGGGTATGCCCATGTCAGCAGGCCGTGCTCCTCCTTCCGAAAGAAGGGCAAATTATTACCTAACACTTTGGGCCGATGCAAATCGTGTATGGAGAAATCTAGGCATGCCTTTGAGATCAACAGCGTGAGGAGACGCTGCTCCCGGCGAGGACGACATGAGGTTGTGCTAGCCACTACAAGAAATCTGCCATAAGTTGACAAAAATAAGGTGTCACTGAAACGTCACTGATGGCTGCTTGTGACGTTACCGTGACGCTTTTCAAAACGTCGAAAGCTGGGAGTCAGCGGTGAGTGCTTAAGACGTTTCACTTGAAAACGTCGTAGAGCTTTGTGACGTTTTAAAATGTCATTGACGGCATGACGTTCCCAAAACGTCATGGGCGCCTGCCCCGAGTCCGGCGTGGCAATCCGACGTGGCAAAATTGTGACGAATTAGAAACGTCGTTATCTGAATTCAGCCCGGTCCATTCAGCTTCTTATGTGGGCTGAGCCCATTAGTTCTGATTATTTTTTCCGGCTTTGTTGGGCCTTGGCCCGTAATCGGCCCAATTACCTCGACCTTTTTAGCTTATTTTTTTCAACGGCCTTTTTAGCTGCTGTACTTACTGGGCCTGGGCCAATTTTCATTGGGCCGTGGCCTTTTTAGGACCCATTGCACTTTTGGGCCGTGGCCTTTTTAGGACCCATTACAGTTTTGGGCCGTGCCCTTTTTAGGACCATTACACTTTTGGGCCTTGGCCTTTTAGGGTCCATTATGGTTTTGGGCCTTGGCCTTTTAGGGTCCATTAAGATTTTGGGCCTAAGCCTTTATAGGGTCCACAAAGGTTTTGGGCCTCAGCCTTTTTGGGGTCCATAAAGATATTGGGCCTTGGCCTTTTTGGGTCCATAAAAGTTATGGGCTTTGGCCTTTTTACTGTCCTGCAAGTTTTTTGGGCTTCGGCCTTTTTTGCCTTTTCAACTCCCATTTTTCGAAAATGCAATTAATTATTTGTTGGGCTCTAGCCTTTTAAGAGCCCATATATTTCTAGGCTACTTTGGGCCTTGGCCTTTTAAGACCCCACAATAGCCCAACAGTGCATATATTAAACTAAGAAATTCAACAGCAAAATATAAAAGACAACATTTCAAATCTGCAAATTTCACAGCAGAGTGACGAAGCAAGAACATGACCAGGTTCACGGATTCACCAACATGTCAAGAAAGTTCACATATTCACGAGAAGAAGTTCACAGATATGACCAAGTTATTGTCACGCTGCCAGGATATGACCAAGTTCCATGGCGGGACACAAAAAAGGGATGCGACCAACGAGCAGGAGCTAATTCGCAGATGCTCCGAAGATGGACATCATGTGAGCAAGCCTCCTGTCACTTTCCTCGGTCCGCTTGAGGAGCTCCATGTAGTCCTTGTCACGCCGAGCTTGTGCGGCTTCATTTGCCGCTTGCTTCTCCTTCCGGGCAGCAACTTCTTCCATGATGGCAGCAAACTGCTGCTTCATCCGTTCAGCTTCCTCCCGGGACCTCTTCGACTGTGCTTCCGTGTCATGAACATGCGCCGATACAGCGAGCTGCGGTGGGCTTGTTGAGCTTGACGATGGGAACCGGGCTGAAGTCCAAGCATTCTTCGAGAAAGTGCTGTGCTTGGCTTCCTTGCTAAGAACCTTTGCAACAACGACGACTGCAGACCTTGGCGGTGCACCTTCTGGCACAGGAATAGCCAACTCAGCTTCCATATCAGCCTGGAGATCCATTTCCAAAAGATTCATCAATTCAGGAAACGCACAGGTCCAAGAATGGTTCACAAAAGTGAAATGAACAAGTCACTTACTATTGCAGCTAGAGCTTCCTCGGAGAAACCATCCTTCTTGCTCGTGATGGGTCGCCTTAAAGATGTCGATCGCATCTAGCTCTTCACCTCTGCGCTCCTCCCTCCGGAAATGATGTTCACCAAGAATCGTAACATAAGCTTGTGGAGACAAGAGTAAGATGCAAAGGAAATTCTGTAAGAGTGTTCTTACAGATTGCATACGAGATGAGCAGCATAGCTACGAGAGCCGATCTTTTGGCCAAATTTGACCGCAAAGACGACTTGTCCTTGTTCTTGGTACATGTGTTCTGCGGAAGGGCACAATCATGATATTCGAGTAATGTGCACACTATAACGATGAGCATCATGTCTACCATGCAAGCACTAATGACAGCAACTGAAGCAAAGAACATACCCTGTGTCTTGGGGTTACCCACAGAGCAGTTAGAGCTTCCCATTCTTCATCTGAGACATCCTTAACAGGGGACTTGATGCTGACTTCATTTGCTGGTACTTTGTCGAAGTAGTCCCTTTTCAGGATGTAGCGCATGTTCTTCGACACTTTCCGCAGTACGTCATAGCAAGCCTTCTGGATGACTTCCGACTCTGTGTCCATGATGAAATTTGCCTACAAAGCAAACAAGGGCAAGGACGAGGTTAGTTATCATGAACTATGAACAATCAAGCAAGCACTCCTATCATCTAACAAATGAACTGGTGATGAAGAAGATTACCCCCATCTTTCCAACAAAGTCGGCCAACAAATTCTCATCCCTCTTGTACAACTTGAAATGCGGAAGGAGCGGCATCTGGCCTCTTGCAAGCATTCCACCCTCCGATGCAAACTTGGCAGCAGGCAAAGGCTTCTCAGGACGTTTCAGCCCTGGAGGAATCTCAATGGTAAGCTTGACTCCCATCCCCTTGCAAATCTGCTCCAGCCCGGTGCCCTTCCTTTTACGGCCACCTGCAGCAGTGGTTCCACCCGAATAGCATACATACAAAGATCATGTCGAAAGCAAGCACCCACAACCAAAAGAGTTTATAAAGATAAACAAAAAAGGCAATAGATAGTGTGGACAGCTGTCCAACAAAAACTTGCCTTCATCATCCTCGGGATCAAGAAAACCATCGGAATCAAAGTGCCGATGGACCATGACATCAGATGCGATAGGACCCGTGTCCCCGCGAACGATGCTTGCTTCATCGATCCTTTCATCAATCTGCAGGTGAGCTATCGCGATTGTTGCGGGCGGAGTATCTTCATTGTTGGTTGCGGACGCTTCACTTGATGTCCTCCTGGTGGCTCTTTTGGAAGGAGCTTCAGCAACGAGTTCCGGATGCCTCTTTCTCCCTCCCGGAGCATCAAGCAAACACTCTAACAGGAGGCATTGAACTTTGTTCCTTTTGCAACCTCTTACTCCTCCTCCGTGGGCTTGTCTTTCTAACAGAAGCCTTTTTCTTTCTACTCTTGGGATCCTTCAATGCCTCGCAAAAATAGCAAAACAAAATGGCATTACATCACAGAGTTATAGCAAAACATAAATAAGAAAACAGTATACAAGTAATGCCGACCCTCCAAAGATGATAAGCGGAATGCACCTTCTCAATGTGTTCCCCTATACTCCCTTCAACCTCCCCATCCTCCTGGTCAACCAATTGGTCATTGCTCGGATGATAATCTGAGCTGTCGCCTTGTGTTATGGCAGATGACTCATCATTTGAAAGTGTGGAACGACCTCCACCTCGACCACCATGTGACTTCCTAAAAATTGACACTACGGCGGGGATACCCAGGGATTGTAAGACACGGTTGTTCCGCATCATTGTCCTAGCCCTGTCCTTCTCTATCTCGGTGAGTGGCGCTTCTTTACATGTATGAGAGAAATATGTAACCATTAGATTGATGGTTGAAATGCATAGAAGCAAGCCAACTCGAACAACTAAGGTAAATTGTTTAATCATAGCAATTTTCAACTTTTAGTTTCATTTAATCCTAGGGTACGTAAATATTCAGACAGAGCCAAAAAACCCAGCACCCGATTAAAAGCATCAATTAGACACAATTATGTTAGGATGAAGCCGCATACCGACCATACCGCTTCTTCCCGATCTTTGCCATGCCCGATGTTGATGGGTTGGATATGTGTCGGCACGAAAAGAATAACAATTAGTGACAGCAGATACAACATATGGATGCAATTAAAGAACCAAGCAACATAGGTTCATGTGGATCAACAATCACCTGGTTCACCTTGCTCCTTGAAGTAGGTCAGACCTTGATAGTATTACCTACGAAGATAACAGGTTATAATCATTAGACATATCCCTTCATACAACAATAGACATGTACACAGAAAAAGCTGTAGGCATGTACAGATAAACAGGGCTCCCAAACTTTATTTGGGAGAAGTTTCATCAACACAGGATAGAAGGGCAATATAAATGTTCATCGACGAAATATAAAAGGGAATGCCTTGGTAAAGATCTGTACCAAGCAAGATCCGCAGCAGGTAATCATATTATGTACTAGTTGCAGCAAGAAAGATCTGTAGAAGCTAATCATATATGGACTGCAGTAAACTAGATGTACAATCTACTGAGCCCAAGCCAAGTAAAATCCCCCAACAATCACGGATCTGGTTGCGGCGAGACCCACGCCGAGGCAAGATCCGCATCACTAATTGATCGGTTGGATACAGCAAGCAAGATCGGCGACGAGTAATCATATAGGGACCTGCAGTAAACCAGCATCTAAATTCTACGAGTCCGAGCCAAGCAAGATCCGCAGCAATCATCGACTGGTTGCAGCAAGACACATGCCAATCAAGATCCGAAGCAACCATGGACTGCTTGCATATAGCAAGCAAGATCGGCAGCAGTAATCATATAGGGACTGCGTGAAAACCAAATCTAAAATCTACGAGCTCGAGCCGAGGCAAGATCCGCAGACGAATCATCGACCGGTTGCTCGCAAGAACATGAAAAGCAAGATCCGAAGCAACCATGGACTGGTTGCAGCAAGAACCATGACAAAGCCGAGCAACCCCGACCCTGGACAAGCCAAGGAAACAAGCCATGCCACGAAATCCCTAACCCTAACCATGCCATGCCAAGCAAACCGTAACCCTAGCCATGGCCGACGAAACCCTAAGCAGGCCAAGAAAAGGCCATAGATCGAAGAGGGGGGAGGGGTCGGGTTGAGGAGGGAACTCGCCTGAAGATCTTGTGGCGAGCGTCTACGCACGCGCGGCCGTCGTCGGCGGGTAGCTCTCCGCTCGTCCGCTCGTCGGAGCGCCGCTCGTCGGTGGGGAGGAGCGGAGTGGGAGGGGAATTGGGGTTCGTATTGCACCGGAGTGGGAGGGGAATTGGGGAATTGAGGGAGCTCGTACGGGATTTGACTGAAATGTCCCTCCTTTCCAGCTTAGGTTAGTGGCGTTTCGGACATTTGCCCTCCTTTCCAGCTTAGGTTAGTGGCGGGCGGATTCAAAACATTTCGCCGGAGTCGGCGGGAGAAGCTCGGGCGGGAGAGTTTTGGGGTTTTGGAGGGTTTTGGGGTTTTGGGGTTTTGGAGGGAATTTTTGGGGCTTTTTTGTGCAAAACAATAATAATTAAATGCGCAATAATGCATATAATTTGGTGTAGATTAAAATATTTTTAAAAACAGAATATCATGTAATTAAACGTGTGTCACCGTCATTCCTTTAATGATAATAATATAGGGATATATGAAACTCCTAGAATCCTTAATAATTAAATTATTTAAAAAAATCAGAAAATGTTTGGTTAATTAGGTCAAATAATATATGTCTCTTGCACACACTAATTATATGTTATCATAAGGCATATGCAAGCTTTATCCCATTCTATATACATCAAGATTCCGAACGTGGCAGTTCGATCATGAAGGAGTTCTAGCTCCTAGCTAGAATGTACGTCGTCTCCGCTCGACTTTTTGGCTCCGTTTAATTTGCCAACTCGCGCAAAAAGGGGCCGCCGGGACATGCGGTATGGCCGCACCGGGCGCGCGCGTGCACCCATCCGCCAACGCGCGAAACGGAAAACATTTAGCACATAAAATGACGCGTCCTAGACCTAAAAACATTTTTCACTCCATTTATTGAACCAAGGAAAGTGTGGCCCCGGTTCAAATCCTCCCTGGCCGGTTTCCAGCGGATTCGGCGGGACACCGTAGGAAGCGGGAGGGATTCCCAGATGGCTACCGCGCGCATACGGCATGTGATAGGTGGTGCGTAGGAGGTACATATCGTACCGCTGCGTGGAGGACTCGCGCAATACTAAAATGCGCACCATGTAGCTCCTTCACAAAAAAAGCCCTTTCGGCACCCCGAAAATGGAAAAACCGTCGCCCGTGGTTCGGATTGGAAATCCGCGACAGGGGCCTTGCTTCCCATCCTAAGGTCCACGCACGTGCCAAATATGGCCTCGTTCCGACAAACTATGTGGTGAAACGGGCCGTTTCCTACTCATTTCCCCTAAAAGCCATAGAACTCCGGACGTGATAGCCCTATTCGCGAAGGGTTTTTCAAGATAATTGCCGTATCCCAATTCCGTCTTTTGAAGTGGTTACTAGGACACATAAAATGACGCCACGCGGCTCCGCTCGATTTTTTGGCTCCGTTTAATTTGCCAACTGCGCAAAACGGGGCCGCCGGGACATGCGGTATGGCCGTACCGGGCGCGCGCGTGCACCCGTCCGCCAACGCGCGAAACGGAAAACATTTAGCACATAAAATGACGCGTCCTAGACCTAAAAACATTTTTCACTCTATTTATTGAACCAAGGAAAGTGTGGCCCCGGTTCAAATCCTCCCGGTCGGTTCCAGCGGATTCGGCGGGACACCGCAGAAGCGGGAGGGATTCCCGCGATGGCTACCGCGCGCATACGGCATGTGATAGGTGGTGCGTAGGAGGTATCCTGCCGCTGCGCGGAGGTCTCGCGCAATACTAAAATGCGCACCATGTAGCTCCTTCACAAAAAAAAGCCCTTCCAAGCACATCGAAAATGGAAAAACCGTCGCCCGTGGTTCGGATTGGAAATCCGCGACAGGGGCCTTGCTTCCCATCCTAAGGTGCACGCACGTGCCAAATATGGCCTCGTTCCGACAAACTATGTGGTGAAACGGGCCGTTTCCTACTCATTCCCCCTAAAAGCCATAGAACTCCGGACGTGATAGCCCTACTCGTGAAGGGTTTTTCAAGATAATTGCCGTATCCCAATTCCGTCTTTTGAAGTGGTTACTAGGACACATAAAATGACGCCACGCGGCTCCGTTCGATTTTTTGGCTCCGTTTAATTTGCCAACTGCGCAAAACGGGGCCGCCGGGACATGCGCTATGGCCGTACAGGGCG
Organism: Lolium rigidum; assembly: GCF_022539505.1. Lineage (NCBI taxonomy): Eukaryota > Viridiplantae > Streptophyta > Magnoliopsida > Poales > Poaceae > Lolium > Lolium rigidum. The sequence goes on from NC_061513.1 coordinate 299,294,133, forward strand.
CGCGCGTGCACCCGTCTGCCAACGCGCGAAACGGAAAACATTTAGCACATAAAATGACGCGTCCTAGACCTAAAAACATTTTCCCCTCCATTTATTGAGCCAAGAAAAGTGTGGCCCCAGTTCAAATCCGGTCAGTTTCCAGCGGATTCGGCGGGACACCGCAGGAAGCCGGAGGGATTCCCAGATGGCTACCGCGCGCATACGGCATGTGACAGGTGGTGCGTAGGAGGTATCCTGCCGCTGCGCGGAGGTCTCGCGCAATACTAAAATGCGCACCATGTAGCTCCTTCACAAAAAAGACCTTCCAGGCACCCGAAAATGGAAAAACCGTCGCTCGTGGTTCGGATTGGAAATCCGCGACAGGGGCCTTGCTTCCCATCCTAAGGTGCACGCACGTGCCAAATATGGCCTCGTTCCGAAAAACTATGTGGTGAAACGGGCCGTTTCCTACTCATTCCCCCTAAAAGCCATAGAACTCCGGACGTGATAGCCCTACTCGTGAAGGGTTTTTCAAGATAATTGCCGTATCCCAATTCCGTCTTTTGAAGTGGTTACTAGGACACATAAAATGACGCCACGCGGCTCCGCTCGTTTTTTTTGGCTCCGTTTAATTTGCCAACTGCGCAAAACGGGCCCGTCGGGACATGCGGTATGGCCGTACCGGGCGCGCGCGTGCACCCGTCCGCCAACGCGCGAAACGGAAAACATTTAGCACATAAAATGACGCATCCTAGACCTAAAAACATTTTCCCTCCATTTATTGAGCCAAGGAAAGTGTGGCCCCAGTTCAAATCCGGTCAGTTTCCAGCGGATTCGGCGGGACACCGCAGAAGCCGGAGGGATTCCCAGATGGCTACCGCGCGCATACGGCATGTGATAGGTGGTGCGTAGGAGGTATCCTGCCGCTGCGCGGAGGTCTTGCGCAATACTAAAATGCGCACCATGTAGCTCCTTCACAAAAAAAGCCCTTCCGGCACCCCGAAAATGGAAAAACCATCGCCCGTGGTTCGGATTGGAAATCCGCGACAGGGGCCTTGCTTCCCATCCTAAGGTGCACGCACGTGCCAAATATGGCCTCGTTCCGACAAACTATGTGGTGAAACGGGCCGTTTCCTACTCATTCCCCCTAAAAGCCATAGAACTCCGGACGTGATAGCCCTACTCGTGAAGGGTTTTTCAAGATAATTGCCGTATCCCAATTCCGTCTTTTGAAGTGGTTACTAGGACACATAAAATGACGCCACGCGGCTCCGCTCGATTTTTTGGCTCCGTTTAATTTGCCAACTGCGCAAAACGGGGCCGCCGGGACATGCGGTATGGCCGTACCGGCGCGCGCGTGCACCCGTCCGCCAACGCGCGAAACGGAAAACATTTAGCACATAAAATGACGCGTCCTAGACCTAAAAACATTTTCCCCTCCATTTATTGAGCCAAGGAAAGTGTGGCCCCAGTTCAAATCCGGTCAGTTTCCAGCGGATTCGGCAGGACACCGCAGGAAGCCGGAGGGATTCCTAGATGGAGCTCCCAACTCCGTCGGCCGAAGCTCCGTCAAGCAGCTCCGTCAAGCTCCGTCGGCCGAAGCTCCACTGCCTCGATCCGTCGGCCGAAGCTCAGGTTAATTTGGGGGATGAGCGGGGGATTTTCTAGGGTTAGCCGTACTTAATCTCGAGGGATTTTAATTGGGTTTTTTTGTCCGAGCGGCGATTTTCCTAGGGTTTGATCGATTCAAAGTAGATTCTAGTGCTAGAGTGATTTTCCTGGTTTAGATTGATTCAAAACATGTGTAGTGCTGCTAGTGCGAATGTCAATCTGAAACTAAACATCCCAACTTAGTTTTAATTAATGTGTAATTAATAGTTTCATAGTTCTCAAATTGTTCACTGCTTGTTATTAGGTCGACACCATGGACCCCTATGACTATGAAGTTGCCATTTTGGTCCCATCCAAGAAGGCCGTGGAGACCATCGACATCAGCTCATCCTCCGAAGGTGAGGATGGTGCTCTAGATAGGGTTCATGTCAAGCAAGAGAAAGCTGATGATGCTGCAGCAATGGATTGTGCAGCCGATCATGAGGAAGTTGCTCCTCCTCCTGCTGCTGATGTCCATCTGACTCGTCGAGGTAAAATATATATATAGTAGTTATAGATGCAGGATATAGGTCAAATGCTTAATTAGTCTCGGTTTGGCATAATAGCTAGTCAATTTGTAGCATTCAAGGAATATACTTCAGTTTCTATAAATACTGTTGGTTTGATATATACTTCAGTTTTAGGAAAACTTTAAACTAGGCCTTATTCCCTGGTTTCTTTATATGTAGGTCCCAGGATAGAGGCAGGTGAGGAATGGGATGACTTTTGCATGTATCCCAATCTAGTGGAAATGAATCCTACACAAGTTGAAACCCTGAGATATCTTGTTAACCAAAAGCGCCCCGCAATTCCTTTTTATGTGTGCACTATAAAGAGTGCAAGTTCCGTGGGAGGCAGTTCCTCCAGAATGGTAAATAATTACTCCATCTCAAGGATGTTTTTGCATCTTTATATGTTGACAATTACTTCATCTGAAGGAAGTTTTGCATCTTATAATCTGCAGTACTTCAACCGGAAGTTTACCCAGCAGTACATCTCGACGAATATGCAGCTTCCAGACAATGACTTTCTTGTCTCTTACAGTGAGAGACATGGTGTGAAAGTGAGGATTTTCCAGGGCAAAGGGAAGTTTGACGGTGCAGTGATCACAACAAACTGGAGTGCTGTGGTGCGGAAGAGCAAGATGAAGGCAAATGATATCTTTGTGTTTTGGTTCCGCATTCGCACCCGGGGCGGTCTCAAGTTGTATGTCAGGAAGCTCGAGAAATGAGCTAGCAGGCTGAACCTCTCTAATTAAGCTAGTAGTACTATATATATGTGTGTATGAGCTCAAGTAATATGAGCGTTGAACCTCTTATCGATCGATCCGGTACTATCTAATGGCTCTGTCGTTGGTCCGACTATATTAGTCTATATATTAGCACTCTATGTTAGCTTAGCTAATGCTCACTAGTACATAAATTAAGCTTACTGTTGTCCTAAATTATGTATCCCCTCTGATAGATTATGTAACAAGATCATATCCATAACTATAAAAAAAAAGTTGCCTTAGTTCCACTATGTAAAGGATAAAGGATGGTGAGCTGACAAGATCTCTCCAATAGCTCCACTGGTTAACTAGCACGTTGACACATCTAGAGGTGCTGGGTTCGACTCCCAGCCCTCACACTTTTTGATTTTTTTTGGCGCCCAGGAGAGGCCCAAATATCCCTTCCGAATCCAACTCCCTCCGAAAACCTAGCAGAAATTCGAATCCAACTCCCTCCGCAACTCGGCGGCGGCGGTGGCGGTGGTCACCGGCCCCGCCCCTCTCCGACGACGAGCCCCGGCCCTCTCCGACGACGAGCCCCCTGGTGGGGCACCTCCCGGCCTGCACCCCTCTCATCTCTCCCCTCTCGATCCGTTCTTCTTCGTCGGCTCACAATATCGAATCTCTCGTGATCCGAGGTGACGGCGGTGGTGGGTGTGCCAGCGCTGCGTCCGAGCAAGGGATGTGCTGTCCATCTGGCTCGCCGACGACGACGACGAGCCCCTCGCCGACGACGAGCCCCTCGCCCTCGCCGACGACGAGCCCCTCGCCCTCTCCAGGACGAGCCCCTCGCCCTCTCCAGGACGAGCCCCGTCCCTCTCCAGGACGAGCCCCGGCCCTCTCCCACGACGAGCCCCTCCGCATCTCCCGGTCTGCACCCCTCTCATCTCTCCCTCTCGATCTGTTCTTCTTCATCGGTTCACAAAATCGAATTGAACCGATGTGCATTGCTTGAAATTGGAACTCGCTGTGCGGTTAGGTGTGTGCTAATTGCATCATTTTGTTCTTCCGCAGATGGACAGACGCTGGATTACAACAAGAATTAGAAGGCTTTCCCCTGAACACACAAAGGGAGTGGCAGAGTTTATGCAGTTTGTTCGCTTGAGTGCTGCCAATGATGATCAGGTGCTGTGCCCATGTCGTAGCTGTCTTAACCGGTGCACAAAACCTCTAGATGTAGTAGAGGCTCATTTGCTTCTTTTTGGGATGGCAAGCACTTATGACCGATGGGTCTTCCATGGAGAACCATTACATCCCGTACTCGAACCTGGACATGGAGGACAAGGAGGTGCACCCGAAGCCGGACATGGACATGGAGGTGAACCCGAGGTCTGGACATGGAGGTGAACCCGAGGTCTGGACATGGAGGTGATGCAGGGGCACACCATGTTGGTGGAGGTGATGCGAGAGGCACACTATTTTGGTTTGCAAGAGGAAGATGGTTACGAAGATGATAGAATTCCCGATCTCGCTTGCTGATTTGTACAAGTCGAACCGCAAGGTGCCTGGAAAGGACACTATATTTGCTCGAGTTGATAGAGGAAGCCAAGCGCGCAGCCAGCGATGGGGGTACAATGTCAAGGTTTTCACTCACGATCAAGTTACTTCGGGCCAAGTCGTACTACCGGATTAGCAACGTTGCATTCAACGCGATACTCCCGATTTTGGCCTTGCAATACCCTACTAGCTCAATACCAAAGTCATACGAGGAGGCACTTAGCATAATCGGCAGGTTGGGACTTGGTTATGATAGTATCCATGTGTGCCCGAATAACCGTGTATTGTTCCGAAGGATTATGCCAAGGAGAATAATTGCCCAAAGTGCAAAGCCTCCGGATGGAAAGATGTCGATGGTAGGAGACAGATCCCAGAGAAGGTGCTGAGGCACTTCCCATTGATTCCAAGGCTGCAAAGAATGTTTCTTTCAAAGGAGCAATCAAAGGAAGTACAGTGGCACAAACTGAAGCGGCAAGACGTGGAGAATGATCTCAGTCATCCAGCAGACGGGGATGCATGGAAGGATTTTGACAATATTCATAAAGACTTTGCCGCTGATGCCAGGAACATAAGGCTTGGACTTGCCACGGATGGTTTTAATCCCTACGGAATATGAGCAACTCCTACGAGCATGTGGCCTCGTATTCGTGGTGCCATACAACCTTCCGCCGTGGGCATGTATGGATCAGTCCAACTTCATGCTTGCATTGCTAATCCCCGGTCCATCCTCTCCAGGAAAAGATTTTGATGTCTTCATGGAGCCTTTGATGGAAGAGCTGCAGGAGCTCGGAAAGGTGTAAAATCGTATGATGCCAATAGTCCGGACAAGTTTGATCTCCGTGCTGCAATCTTATGGTGTATTCATGATTATCCCGAGACTCGCACACATTGTCGGGGAGGGCCACAGCTGGTTACCGTGCATGTGTGCGTTGTGACAAAGAGAATTGCTCCAAGAAATTAAGGAACAAAATCTGCTTTATTGGGCACCGCCGTTGGCTACCTCGGCAACATCCTTGGAGAAATAGCAAAGAATTCGATGGTGCTTCGAAAGCCGTGAGAAGCCAGCCGGAATTCACTCCGGAAGAGCCGAAGCAACAGCTTGATAGGGTTAGAGATGTGATACCGTGCAAGCTTCGAAGAAAAGGAAACGTGAGGACGGTCAGTGTTGGAGCCGTAGATCATGTTTGTGGGACTTGCCATACTGGGAAGATCTAAAGCTGAGGCATAATCTCGATGTAATGCACATCGAGAAAAACATCTGTGACAATTTGATTGGTACTTTCATGAACATACAAGGCAAGACCAAAGACACTGTCAATTCAAGGCTTGATTTGGAAGACATGGGCATAAGACGTGACTTGCATTTGCAGCCTGTTTCAGCTGACTCTTTTGAGATGCCACGAGCGTGGTATACAATGAGTAAACAAGAAAAAATTACTTTTTGTGAATTCATAAAAGCTGTGAGGTTTCCAGATGGGTACGCGTCTAACATATCCAAGTGTGTTGCTTCTGATAAGTGCAAGCTTCAAGGGCTGAAGACCCATGACTGTCATATATTGCTTCAAAGGATCTTACCGGCTGGCCTTCGAGGAACAATCCATGAAGACATATATGAAGCGGTTGCTGAGCTTGGAAATTTCTTCAGAGAGCTCGTGCTGCAAAACACCGAAGAGAGACGTTCGGACGGACTTGAAAAGGAAATCGTAGTTATTCTTTGCAAACTTGAGAAGATCTTCCCCCATCTTTCTTCGACGTGATGGTGCATTTGGCCATCCATTTACCAAAAGAGGCAAGGCTTAGAGGCCCGAGTGCATTACGGTTGGATGTACCCGATCGAAAGAAGGTTGCTAACATTGAAGCGTTATGTCCGGAACAATGCCGAGCCGGAGGGATCGATTGCCGAAGCATATATTGTTGATGAGTGCTCGACATTTTGCTCGAGATACTTCGACGATGTTGAAACAAGATTCAACCGTCCAAGTAGAAATCCGGAGCGGGATGATTCACATATTGGTGATCTGTCTGTTTTCAAACACGGTGTGAAATTTATTGGAGCCTCTCAATATGTGTATGCAGGTGAGGACTATGACAACATGGTGTGGTATGTGCTCCGAAGTTGCCCTGAGGTTGATCCATACATCGAGTACGTTTCTCTTCATCCCCATATATAGATAGGTTATTGCAGCATGTCCAAATAATAATTAGGATCTATTTTCTGTTGCCATTCCATCCTGTGCAAACAAGAGTTGAACCAACGAGGTGGTCAGATCAATGTTGATAGATGGCTTGCCAAGAACTTTGCTAGATGGTTTCAGACTCATGTGAGATCTTTAGCTGGTTTATTTCTGAAGATTGGAAAAGTTCATGATATAAATTTTCTGTGTGTGTTACTCACCCCCTGGTTGATTTTTTGCAGATTGGAAAAATGCGAAATGATGTCTGTCCTGATCTCTATGCTTTGGCGTGCAAACCAGATTTTAGAGTGAGACTATATTCGGCATGTGTTGTTGACAGTGTTCGGTACCATACTGTTGACCGCGAGAAGAACAGAAAGACACAAAATAGTGGAATCGTTTCTGAGGGAGATCATGATGGCAACAGCATTGACTTCTTTGGTCAGCTGAAATCCATCATCAGATTGCAATACAACTCCAGCGGTGGCGTCCATCGGTCAGTTGTCCTCTTCCGGTGTGACTGGTTTGACCTTGGTGGTAGGAAACCCGGATTCGACGATGATGGACACTTCAAGAGTGTTAACACCGAAAAGTTTTGGTACAAGACTGATCCTTTCATTCTGACATCACAAGCAACCAAGGTCTTTTATGTGCCAGACACTAAGTTGAAAGGAAAATGGCAAGTTGTGCAGAAATTTCACCATAGACATCTATGGAGTGTAAAAGAAAATGAACAGGGACCCGGTGTTGCTGTACTATCATATCAAGATGAAGATTCCAGTCAAGTTCTGTGCAAGAAAAAGAAGGCACTGCACGGAGTAGGACGAGAAGTGACCAGGAACGTGTGCTACTTCAAAAAGTCATTGTGGACAAACTGAAGAAACGGAGCAAGGAGGTTGTGCCTGAAGAAATCGAGGAGGTTGATCAGACAATGTACCAATATTGCAGTGATGATGGTGATGATGGAGGAAATAGGACTAGGAATCGTCCAGTTTCCGAAGAAGATGAATAGCAGTTTGAATCTGTAGTTTGTGTAATGGATGAATAGCAGTTTGAATCTGTAGTTTGTGTAATGGCACTTTATTTCAGATTATGTGTCAGGTTGTTTGGCCCAGAATTTATGTTGAACATGCCGACTTGTTTTCCCCGAATTTATGTTGAATATGTCAGCTTTTTGTTCCCGGAATTTGTGCCCAATTTTTTTGGGGAATCCATGCCCAATTTTTAGGGGAATCCATGCCCAATTTTTTCAATACATGGCCGACGCCGGCGACCATATATGGGCGGCGCCGCCGTGCATGGCCGACGCCGGCGACCATATATGGGCGGCGCCGCCGTACACATTTTCAACGGAACTCATTTTCAACGAACACATTTTCAACTGAACGAATTGCACACATACATAGACATGGTTCAAATTCAGGAACTAAACATTGTGGCACGAACGAGACAAATGTTTGGAATTACAAAACAATAACTCTAGCATATACTCTAGCTTCTTCTCCTCCCGACCAACGGATCACCGAATTCACCCTAATTTCAGTTCGTACACATCACCCGGGTACAACGAGATGACAAAAGCTACGAGATAGCACCCAAACCATGAAGTCTCTCATTTTCTTTGGTTCGGTGGTTGCTCTGTTTCCTTGCAGCAAGCGGAAACTTTTCTTCCCGGAGCCTCTCAATTTCTACACTGGAGCCTCTCAATTTCTTCATCTCGATCCCAAACAAGCATCACGCGGATCACGAACTAACTCTTTGTGACGTGCATCCAGCGGATCATCAATCCACTTAAACACTTTACACCCTATTCCATCAGCAATCCGACGAGATGAAGAACAAAAGAGGATAAGTAAGGCATAGTAGAAAAGAAACTTCGTAAGACGGCAGCTCCGGAAATTCAGAATGGGGGCGGGGGGCGTGCTCGAAGACTAACCGAGCGAATTTTGCGGTCTCCGGTATCTTCTCCCGGGATTCGGATCACTCCAAGAAATCCATTGCGGCATCTTCTCGCCACAGTCACATACGTCGGCGGGCTCATAATCGAATGGCCGCTGCCGATACGGGATGGGCGTGCCCGGCCGCCGCCGGCGACGCGACGACGCTCCTGACCTAGAAGAACTGCCCGAGCAGGCTGGGAACTGCGCCGCCATGCAACAGATGCACCTGGTCGGAGGGATTTTGGTCGGAGGAGGAACCCTAGCTAGATGCACCTGGTCGGAGGGATTTTGGTTGAGGTGGAGGGATTTTGAAGACAACTGATTAGTCTATCATGTCTATATACATGGACAACCATACTTTTGTCAACAACACTATTGTAGCAAAGCGGTAGGGAGTGGTAGTGCGGCAGCGCGTCGAGGGTTCGAGTCCCCGCAAACGCAATTTTTGCCAGGTTATTTCCATCCGGAGCCACTCCAACCCCGGATGGGCCGTCGGGCCAGCAATTCAACCCCCGGATGGGCCGTCGGGCCAGCAATTCAACCCCGGATGGGCCGTCGTGGGGTAGGCCAGCAGCCAGCAGCCTAGTAGAGGACAGCCCAAAAGAGGAGGATATCACCGTAGCCCATTAAAATGGTGGACGGCACAGAGAAAAAAAATAACAAGACGCCTTTGTCCCACAAGTATCAGTTGGTCCTACATGTCAGTTAGTTCAAGCCAGTTGCTTCCAGTGACACGTGTGAGGCGCGTGGGACCCGAAAATGGACACATAGGCAAAATGGATGACATGGCAGCCAAACACATACCATTGTATTGAGCCAAATGCCAATGACGCTATTGATTTGTCGCAATCGGCATCGGGAAAACGTCGTAGGCCACTTAATTTTGCTAATGACGTTTTGACCTAAATTGGCAATGACGTTTTTGCCCAATAACGTCACGATTTTCTAGGGTTTTGCCCCCCGGAGTGGCCAAGGACGGTCAAAGCTAGGAACGTCATAAAGCTATGACATTTTGATTTCCAGTCATAAAAAAAACGTCATATTATGGCAGATTTCTTGTAGTGGGCATCGACGACTTGAGGCAGTGCTGCTCCCGGCGATGGTGCCGACCAGGCGACCCTGATCCTGAAAACAGCGACACCCAATCAAATATTTTTCAGAAAGCTAGCAGGGGTAAATTAACTTTCTAATCATCATCTTTAATGGATCTCGGTGCTAATGTTGAACTACAACCTGAGCATTTACTAATACAATAATAATAAGCAACAACATACATACTAAATAGAGAAGATGAATCTGACAAATTTGGCATCTAATCATCCTTTTCAAACAAAAGAAGATGCACACGGCTGGTCATCTTCCATCAGTAGTCTTTGCTCGTAGACATTTACACAAGCAGCTTCTGGTACACACAGGTGAAACTGCAATCTCATAATATCAAAACCAAAAACGTGATGTAGATCAATTTGATTCCTGATGCGTGAACACATCTAGATCCAACAGGGGAATAGAGAAGCAGCTTACCTCATGTGGAGTACCTACACGCTCCTCCTAGCGACAAGACATCATGTGCGGCAGCTCAAGGAACAAACGACGCTACTGCTGCGGGCCGCCGTTCCGCCGGTGGGCTCCAGATGAGCTCGACGCCATGGTGCAGCAGATCGTTCTCCTCCCGCCGGATGAGCTCGACGTCGTGGCGCAGCAGGCTGTGCTCCTACCGGCGGCGAGCGCCACAAAGGAGGAGCTCCGTCCGTCGTCGTCGCCGCCCTCATCTTGCCGCTCCACAATGAAGACAGACGTGGCTCAAGGAAGCGGTCCCCAGCCGGCTGATGTGTATGGTGAGGGGCGGCGGGGAAGGATGGTGGCGGCTTAAATCTGTCCGCGCAAGATCTGAAATGTAACATCCCAAATTTTAATAAATTGAACAAGAAAGAGATTCAAGAATCCCAAAAATTAGAGTTAACAAAAACTTTTTCTCATCATATAGGTTTATGCATGTAGATCATCTTTTTAATTATGTTGAGTGTGCAATTGCCATGATGCTTGCTTATGTGTTCTCTCTCACTCTAAAACCCTAGCAATGAGTACTTGATCATCTAGGGTCAAATAAAAACCAAATAGAAAAGAAATAATAAAAATCCACTTCACATACACCTAAGGCTTAGGCCATTTTACCATTCTTTGATCTAGGCCAATTTGGTGTGCACCATTGGGTGTAAATGGATACTAAACCTATATTAACAACTTTGGAAACCATCCAACACATTTCAAATCGAAATTGAAGCAAATATGAGCTCACATATGATTATGGTCATATGTGCCATTTTTACCCTGATGCTCACTTTGAGCCCCTGGATTTTTACTTTTCACTTCTACACTTGGTCAAATCTTTTCACCTCATCCAAGACAACATCAAGCACTCCAACTTTTCCCAAAACCATCACCCCAAATTCATCACCAATTTCAAATGAGAAGCAAGCAAAGTTGGAACCTTTTCATATATGTAAGATCATATGCAAAATGATTTTTTGCATTTCAATGCCATTTTGACCACCACCACCACCAATATACTCTATTTAATATATTATTACAACCCACCAAAAAGATTTGCCAAATTCGAAAATATTTTTCTTGCCGGCATTATCACAAACACCTTGCAGGCAGAAGTAAAAATTGAGCCCATACTGAAATTTTACCTTGGACTTGGTCCAACCTGAGCACCCCTGCAACCCTGGCACTCCCCTCTCACCTCACCACATCCATCAGCACCAGTGCCACCCCTCCACTTGCTCTCTGTGGCAATGGCATGACCATGCCGTGGCATGGCATGGCCACACCATGCCATCTCTCTCCCCTCTCCTCTCAGCACGACGCCACCATGTCCTCTAGCTTCACCTCACCTCCCTGACCATGCTAGACACGAGCCTCGACGAATTCGTGCACCGCAGTGACCAGAACAGGCCACGCCCAGACGTGCCAGTGACGCGCGCGTGCACGCCAGAGCGTGCACGGCGAACGCCACGGGCACGCCAGAACGTGACGTCGCCCCGACGCTACACGCCACCACTTGCCACCACCGTTCGTCAGCATCTGCGCCAAGCCACCAGGAGGCGCCCGGACATGGCCCCTGGCCCGCGGGGACGCCACGGACGACGACCGCGTCCACGACCTTCCGCCCTGGCCTGAGAGCTCCCGTCAAGATCACCGTCGCTGTAGTGCCTCGTCTTCACCGCAATCAAGCTCTACAGCACCGCCGTACCATCGCCTGCACTCGAGCGTCATCGCCAGTACCCATGCGCCACCCTACCGTCGACGCCATGGCTGACCTCACCCCGGACCCGCGGCACTGCCTCGCAGCTATAAAAGGGGCACGCCTCCTCTCAATCCGAGCACACCATCTGCTTCCCCTCCTCACACCGCCTCTCCTCGACCTTTCCCCTCGCTCAATTAGCCACTACCTCGCCCCAATTGCAAGGTCGCCGCCGCCGCCGGTACACGGAGCAAGCCGGAGCAGGAGGCCACCCCAGGAAGCGCCGCTGCTACCAGGGGGATCCTCGTCCTCGACAACGACGCGGCGCACCTCTCCGACGACCGCCGGTGCCCTCAAGCGCCCTCCGACCCCCTACTGCCGCCGCCGGTGAGTTCCGTTCTCGCCGTCGACGACGACGCACCCCAGCCGTCGATTGGCGATCTGATCGCACGGCTCTCCTTCCCCCGTACCGCTTCGGGCGCTAAGTTCCGCTGACGCGTGGCCCCCGCCGTCAGACGGCCTGCTCGCGCTGGACGCGAAGTGGGCCGGCCCAACCCCTTTTCTCTCTGCAGCCCAGCTAGCTTTCCCGCGCGAGCCCACCAGTTCAAATTCGAAATTTCCAGAATAAATCGAATATACAATCTGATGCTAACTTTGAAATTTAATAGAGACAAATCTACTCAGCCAAATTTTACAAACTTTATATATTTGGAAACCTTAGGAATTTATCTATCCAATGCCACTGGAATTAACTATAGATCTATTATAGAATTAAAATAGGAAAATAAACAAGGCAGGGACTTTTCTGCATTAGAATAATTATTAAAAATCAACCAAACCTGCTTTTAAGTTAATTCCAACTCCTATAATTCACATTTCACTTATATTAATTGTTTCTACAAAAATATGCCATGCCTACTGTGTATGATCATGGCCTAGTTAAATTAAAGTACTATAAGACTATTTCTAGTCAAAACTATTGTCCAAAAATATTAGTAAATCATATGAGAGTATTTTCTTCCATTTAAATCTTGTCATGAACAATGTAATATGAGGTAAAGACTCTGGTCATAAAAATCTCATATGGTTTGTTGATGATATTAAGTCTTTACCATGCTAAGATTAAATTGTGTGGGGTGCTACACCCCATTTAAATCATTTTCTCAAAATGATAAGTGTGAAGAGGTTGACTTGGGTTAACCTAGGTCACATATTATGCATAAGAGAAATTAAATCTTAATAAGATAATGAGAGGAAATTATTTCTCGGAATAATTCAAAGTAACATTCCAGATTAGTATGAGGGGAAATTATTTCGCTTAATTAATAAGAAAAACACATCCACCAACATAATAGTGATATGTGATGCTAGTTTAAGTGGTAAATCATGTGTGTGCTTAGCTTAGTACATAAATTGGTGTGATGATTGTGTACCCCGTATTCGTATTTTAGACGCTAGTACCGAGGAGTATCCGGAGGAGGAGGAGGTCTACTTGTCAAGGAGAAGAAGACCACTTTGACCAGTTTCCCAACCAAGGCAAGATAATACTCTTGCAAAGTGCTAGCTCATCATGAGCCAAGCACCACCCATTTACTTTATGTTTATGATCCTATTTCCCAGTTTTAAATTCCCAGTTTTACTTACTGTTATTTTGTACTGTTGATTCATAATTTAATAGGGTTAATGTTAGATTAGTACAAGAGTATCGAAGTTAGCCTAGAAGCAAAGCAAAGTACTTAGCACCCCTCATCCTTAGATGCTAGTGCTGAATTAAAAATGACTACTCTAGATGGGAACATGTGTGGTGAAGTAATGATGATGAAGATTATGAAATGACTTTGAAGGTGAATATGACCAAGAGAAGATAGTGATTTTTGATTAAAAACTAATATTGGTTTGGATGCGATACCTTTCCAATTATTGAGTACCCCCACAATACCTGATTATGGGTAAGGGCTTAACTAGAAGTTTATGTATCTTAGTATGAGTTCCCTCTGAACACACATCATAGGGGTTATGCCGAGGCTGCCTCCGTTGTTGAGAAATGATGTGAATTGAAGTGAATTGTACGGCCAAGCCCTGTGCAGTTCCCGGGTTGACGGTTGGTCTTCACTCGGGAGGCCAAGCTCATGGGGAGAGATGCTCATACTAGGGTTAGTAAATGAAAGGTTATGGTTGATGATCCGTGTACTGTGTTACGATGATTCGGGGAAATCCCGACGGATGAAATCAAATGTTGTGGCACAAGTGTGCAACCTCTGCAGAGTGTAAACCTATTCGAATAGCCGTGTCCACGGTTACGGACGGTTGGAAAGGCCATACAGTTTCCAGTATTAGAATTTGAACATGTTGAGAAAATGAAGGGTGAATGGTGACTTGATTATATTGAAAACACAACAGAGTTGTGGAAATGACACTAATGTTCCCACTTGAGTTAGTTAGCACATGAATAAGTCTTTAGTAAATACTTGCGAAATAAAATTGGCTTTATGCAAATAAACTAGAGCTTAGCACCCAATACTAGAAATGTTAGCACTTACACTAGTATTAGTTTGCGAGTACATAAAGTACTCACGGCTGTGTCCCTGGCTATTCAAATGGCCAGACTATGAAGAGGAGCAGCAGTACGAGGAGGACGATCAGCAGGAAGTCTACAACAACTAGGAGTCCGCTAACGTCAAGCGTTGGCCTATGGACTATAGAGTCCTTGTATCTTACGCTTCCGCTATGAACTTGTGTTTGTTCGTTGATCAGTTCGTTGATCATTAGATCAACTATTTGTGTAATATGGATCATGTGATTCCAATTTGTAAGACCTTATGAGTTGTAATGAATGATGACTGTGATACTTAACTATTATGCCTCGCAACAACAATATTCCCGGGATTGCGATGTATGACATAATAGGCATCCGGACTTAAAAATCCGGGTGTTGACAAGTTGGTATCAGAGCCATTGTTTGACCTTAGGAGACCCTAGTTTAGAATGGACGTCCTGAAAAATTTAGTTTCTAAAACAAATTGAGTGAATACTTGGGAAAAACTTATTCATTCTCTCTTCTACCAGATCTTTTCAAAAATGATGACCATGCTCTTCCTTTTAAATCCATCTAAAATATTGCCACACTTAGTCACATCTCTAACTTACTCATCCATTGCACTTTCAGATGGAGCCCTACGTCCAGACGGAGACCTACGATCTGGAGAACGGAGGAAGTCTGGTGTTCGAGCGCGACTTGTACCTGGTGTCCGAGAGGCTCGAACGCCCACCTCCCCAGTTCCATGGAGTCCGGATCCACGACACCCCCACCGGGGAACAGCAGTGGATGATCACCGCTGACTTGAAGGGAAGTTCGGAGCCTCCCATCTCGGAGAGGATCCTTTTCTCCTTCAAGGCATGCAACTGGCCGGACGGGCTTGCTCACGCTCTTCAGGAGGGACTTGCTCGGGTGTGCGGACAGAACATCGCCGCACTCCGGGGAAGCCGCTTCGCCTACTTCGCAAGACACGACACCGTGGGAGAGCCCATGGCACTCTCTTCGCACCC
>NC_061513.1:299309538-299329612 GCF_022539505.1 Lolium rigidum
GGCACTCCCCTCTCACCTCACCACATCCATCGGCACCGGTGCCACCCCTCCACTTGCTCTCGGTGGCAATGGCATGACCATGCCGTGGCATGGCATGGCCACACCATGCCATCTCTCCCCTCTCCTCTCAGCACGACGCCACCATGTCCTCTAGCTTCACCTCACCTCCCTGACCATGCTAGACACGAGCCTCGACGAATTCGTGCACCGCAGTGACCAGAACAGGCCACGCCCAGACGTGCCAGTGACGCGCGCGTGCACGCCAGAGCGTGCACGGCGAACGCCACGGGCACGCCAGAACGTGACGTCGCCCCGACGCTACACGCCACCACTTGCCACCACCGTTCGTCAGCATCTGCGCCAAGCCACCGGGAGGCGCCGGACATGGCCCCCGGCCCGCGGGGACGCCACGGACGACGACCGCGTCCACGACCTTCCGCCACGGCACGAGAGCTCCCGTCAAGATCACCGTCGCTGTAGTGCCTCGTCTTCACCGCAATCAAGCTCTACAGCACCGCCGTACCATCGCCTGCACTCGAGCGTCATCGCCAGTCCCCCTGCGCCACCCTACCGTCGACGCCATGGCTGACCTCACCCCGGACCTGCGGCACTGCCTCGCAGCTATAAAAGGGGCACGCCTCCTCTCAATCCGAGCACACCATTTGCTTCCCCTCCTCACACCGCCTCTCCTCGACCTTTCCCCTCGCTCAATTAGCCACTACCTCGCCCCAATTGCAAGGTCGCCGCCGCCGCCGGTACACGGAGCAAGCCGGAGCAGGAGGCCACCCCAGGAAGCGCCGCTGCTACCAGGGGGATCCTCGTCCTCGACAACGACGCGGCGCACCTCTCCGACGACCGCCGGTGCCCTCAGGCGCCCTCCGGCCCCCTACGCCGCCGCCGGTGAGTTCCGTTCTCGCCGTCGACGACGACGCACCCCAGTCGTCGATTGGCGATCTGATCGCACGGCTCTCCTTCCCCCGTACCGCTTCGGGCGCTAAGTTCCGCTGACGCGTGGCCCCCGCCGTCAGATGGCCTGCTCGCGCTGGACGCGAAGTGGGCCGGCCCAACCCCTTTTCTCTCGCAGCCCAGCTAGCTTTCCCGCGCGAGCCCACCGAGTTCAAATTCGAAATTTCCAGAATAAATCGAATATACAATCTGATGCTAACTTTTAAATTTAATAGAGACAAATCTACTCAGCCAAATTTTACAAACTTTATATATTTGGAAACCTTAGGAATTTATCTATCCAATGCCACTGGAATTAACTATAGATCTATTATAGAATTAAAATAGGAAAATAAACAAGGCAGGGACTTTTCTGCATTAGAATAATTATTAAAAATCAACCAAACCTGCTTTTAAGTTAATTCCAACTCCTATAATTCACATTTCACTTATATTAATTGTTTCTACAAAAATATGCCATGCCTACTGTGTATGATCATGGCCTAGTTAAATTAAAGTACTATAAGACTATTTCTAGTCAAAACTATTGTCCAAAAATATTAGTAAATCATATGAGAGTATTTTCTTCCATTTAAATCTTGTCATGAACAATGTAATATGAGGTAAAGACTCTGGTCATAAAAATCTCATATGGTTTGTTGATGATATTAAGTCTTTACCATGCTAAGATTAAATTGTGTGGGGTGCTACACCCCATTTAAATCATTTTCTCAAAATGATAAGTGTGAAGAGGTTGACTTGGGTTAACCTAGGTCACATATTATGCATAAGAGAAATTAAATCTTAATAAGATAATGAGAGGAAATTATTTCTCGGAATAATTCAAAGTAACATTCCAGATTAGTATGAGGGGAAATTATTTCGCTTAATTAATAAGAAAAACACATCCACCAACATAATAGTGATATGTGATGCTAGTTTAAGTGGTAAATCATGTGTGTGCTTAGCTTAGTACATAAATTGGTGTGATGATTGTGTACCCCGTATTCGTATTTTAGACGCTAGTACCGAGGAGTATCCAGAGGAGGAGGAGGTCTACTGTCAAGGAGAAGAAGACCACTTTGACCAGTTTCCCAACCAAGGCAAGATAATACTCTTGCAAAGTGCTAGCTCATCATGAGCCAAGCACCACCCATTTACTTTATGTTTATGAGCCTATTTCCCAGTTTTAAATTCCCAGTTTTACTTACTGTTATTTTGTACTGTTGATTCATAATTCAATAGGGTTAATGTTAGATTAGTACAAGAGTATCGAAGTTAGCCTAGAAGCAAAGCAAAGTACTTAGCACCCCTCATCCTTAGATGCTAGTGCTGAATTAAAAATGACTACTCTAGATGGGAACATGTGTGGTGAAGTAATGATGATGAAGATTATGAAATGACTTTGAAGGTGAATATGACCAAGAGAAGATAGTGATTTTTGATTAAAAACTAATATTGGTTTGGATGCGATACCTTTCCAATTATTGAGTACCCCACAATACCTGATTATGGGTAAGGGCTTAACTAGAAGTTTATGTATCTTAGTATGAGTTCCCTACGAACACACATCATAGGGGTTATCCGAGGCTGCCTCCGTTGTTGAGAAATGATGTGAATTGAAGTGAATTGTACGGCCAAGCCACGTGCGGTTCCCGGGTTGACGAGTTGGTCTTCATTCGGGAGGCCAAGCTCATGGGGAGAGGTGCTCATACTAGGGTTAGTAAATGAAAGGTTATGGTTGATGATCCGCGTCATTGTGTTACGATGATTCGGGGAAATCCCGACGGATGAAATCAAATGTTGTGGCACAAGTGTGCAACCTCTGCAGAGTGTAAACCTATTCGAATAGCCGTGTCCACGGTTACGGACGGTTGGAAAGGCCATACAGTTTCCAGTATTAGAATTTGAACATGTTGAGAAAATGAAGGGTGAATGGGAATGACACTAATGTTCCCACTTGAGTTAGTTAGCACATGAATAAGTCTTTAGTAAATACTTGCGAAATAAAATTGGCTTTATGCAAATAAACTAGAGCTTAGCACCCAATACTAGAAATGTTAGCACTTACACTAGTATTAGTTTGCGAGTACATAAAGTACTCACGGCTGTGTCCCTGGCTATTCAAATGGCCAGACTATGAAGAGGAGCAGCAGTACGAGGAGGACGGTCAGCAGGAAGTCTACAACAACTAGGAGTCTGCTAACGTCAAGCGTTGGCCTGTGGACTATAGAGTCCTTGTATCTTACGCTTCCGCTATGAACTTGTGTTTGTTCGTTGATCAGTAGATCAACTATTTGTGTAATATGGAGCATGTGATTCCAATTTGTAAGACCTTATGAGTTGTAATGAATGATGACTGTGATACTTAACTATTATGCCTCGCAACAACAATATTCCTGGGATTGCAATGTATGACATAATAGGCATCCGGACTTAAAAATCCGGGTGTTGACATGAAAGAAGAACCTTTCAAAATTGTGATGTGAAATCAACAAAACCCTCACATTATGGATGATACCCAATGTGGGAAACAGACTACAGAGGCAGCGGTGAGGCGTTCAAAGCATTCAAGCCAGCAAGGAGTAGGAAAGTCAGCAGGTCAGTGGCGGCACAAGCAGCCTACACTGCACCGCAAGTACAGTGGCAGCGAACATGAGCATCTAGACCTTGGCAAAGTACCTTCTGAACAGGGCTGCATATCTGCACACCATATAGTCAGACAACATCAACACCACAATCCTTGCATTTCTTAAAATCCTCAGAGTGGAAGTAATTTACAACAATAATATATTGATGAAATTACCTTGTAATGTCTTGGCGTGGAAATGCTGGCATGAAAGTGAAATAATGTAAGCTAAGGCCCTTGCTTCAACAAATGAAAGTACTTCTTCTGCTCGTGCATTTTAATATTTGCAATGGATCTCTAAAATCCATCAAGCTATCCCTCCTCTTGTTTCCTGCAGAGCACATCAAGAAACCAATAGTAGTAGAGTGCATTGACTCAAAGCATTTGACAGCGCCATGTATCGGCATCAGAAAGACAAGGCCAGCCATCATTCACCTAGCCACTAGCACATTTTAAGAAGTCACTACATAGTGACGTATTATTAAAAGGGAAAATTGTCTCACATTAAGTTCCTAATTCTATTTCGAAATAGGAAACTTCATTAAAAAGCAGAAAACTTTGTCATTGATTTATTGATCATATATTCCTTGATAAATTGTACAAGATTGGCACAAATAAAGAAATAGTGGCTATTATTGAAGGCAAAAGTAGTACAATGTCACTTTATTATTATAATTAGGGTTGACATCTGCACTGACCCAACATGCAAAACACCATAAAATGAAACTACTTTTAGACGGTGAAATGAGGTGAGGATTTGAGCTTCTTTTCACAAATCCAATATTGCAAATAGATCAGAACTTGAGTCATTTTCCATGAGAACAAACCATTACCACAATAAATATGTAAATCCCTTTCTCCCATTTTGCATAAACAGAACCCGTCTTCATATATATATATATATTAGTATATACACAGCCAAGGCCTCAATTACTTTTTTTTGTGTGTACAAAGAAAACTAACCACATGAACATTTTTCTAGGAAACAATTAAATAGCAAATGCTTCAATATTAGATGAGTAGAGGTAGAGGTTATGATCTCGGAATAGGTTCTATTGGGCATCAGAATAAAAGAAACACCCGCACTATCTTTGGACATGATTTTGCATATAAAAGATCAATGGTGTTTTTTGTTACATTGGGTAAAATTATCATTGTAAGATTACACGCAACCAAAAGCTGGTTGGCCTATTGAGCATCAGAATACAAGAAACACTTGCAGTATCTTTTCGCATGATTTTGCATATGAAAGATAAATGGTGGGTTATGTTAAATTTGATAAAATCATCATTGCCAGATTACATGCAACCAGGAGCGGGTTGGCCTATACCTTCAACATTGGAGAGTTGGGAGATGGAAAGGCTAGAGAAAGCGAGTATGGCACTCTTCATGGGCCTCATTGATCTCCATCCCTAAAAAAGCATGGGAAAATATCAACTTTAACTTAAAAAAAATCTCAAACAGTAATTATTTTGCCAAACATGAAAAATACTGAATATTGTCCGCACAAGATCTGAAAGAAGAACCTTTAAGAATAGTGACGTGAAATCAACAAAACCTTCAGATGATGGATGACACCCAATGTGGGAAACAGACTACAGAGGCAGTGGTGAGGCGTTCAAAGCATGCAAGCCAGCAATGAGTAGGAAAGTCAGCGGGTCAATGGCGGCACAAGCAGCCTACACTGCACCGCAAGTACAGTAGCAGCGAACACGAGCATCTAGACCTTGTCAAAGTACCTTCTGAACAGGGCTGCATATCTGCACTATGCAACACATAGTCAGACAACATCAACACCACAATCCTTGCATTTCTTAAAATCCTCAGAGTGGAAGTAATTTACAACAATAATATATTGATGAAATTACCTTGTTGTAGTGTTGGCGTGGAAATGCTGGCATGAAAGTGAAATAATGTAACCTAAGGCCCTTGCTTCGACAAATGAAAGTACTTCTGCTGCTCGAAAGTGAAATAATGTAACCTAAGGCCCTTGCTTCGACAAATGAAAGTACTTCTGCTGCTCATGCATTTTAATATTTGCAATGGATCTCTAAAATCCATCAAGCTATCCCTCCTCTTGTTTCCTGCAGAGCAAATCAAGAAACCAATAGTAGTAGAGTGCATTGGCTCAAAGCATCTGACAGCGCCGTGTATCGGCATCAGAAAGACAAGGCCAGCCATCATTCACCTAGACACTAGCAGCCAACAAAATAGGGAAGAATTTAATGAACATGCCTCATCTTATCTCTTATTAGTACATCTATAGTAATAAATCCATGAGCTAAATATGCACGAGTATTTGCAGTTTATGGCATGTGTTGAAGCTGCAACATTATTTATTGACGTTGTAAGTTCATGACAAACTAAGGGATTAATGGATCAATCAATAAATAGGAAGAAATCATCTTGCAATAGCCTATCCTACAATCAAAATTATTAGAGTAACACTACATGGTCTGAAAAGACGGAGAAAAGTTAAGTTCTTTAGAGAAATGGACACTAGCTCACAAACCATATGGATGAACCTAGGTTGAGCACACGCCTGGTGCGTGCGATGAAGGAGCAAGAGAGGATGGCCAGGCTTGCTCTCGTAGAGGATGTCCTAGGTGGCCTCGAACACGGGTATAATGGAGATGGCCTTCTGGGAGATGATCGCTGCTTCGCCTCGGCGATAATGGAGTGGACACGGGGATAAATTACGAAAGAAAACCGCAGTCAAAGAATAGAAAAATAAAATCAAAGGAACATGTTTGGCGAGAAGCAAAAAGGATCCTTAGAAAAGCGGCAAGGCCAAGCAGATTTAGAACACCCAAGTAGCTTGGAAATCATTTATAAATGATTGCTTTTGTTATCTCAAAAAAGGAACACTATCTAAGGTTGGAACGAGCTCACAGGGAACCACAAATTTAACAAAATATTGCCGAAAAAACAGAGGGAAACATTCATTTCTACAATAACATATTTGAGCATGACGCAAAATCACAAAGTTACGATAGGCACATATATTTTGATGAGTACTCACATGTCTATGGCAATAGACGCGACATTTCTCACCATTGCATGTACAACCCCTGCACATTTAGATAAAATGAACAGGTTGCCGGCACCAAAGATGACTAAATATATAACCTTTTCAGGGATTATGCACACACCTATGCTACCTTTGCTTCAAAGTATCTGGGCTGGGGGCACTGCATGGAAAATCGCCACCAGGGTGTCAAAGCGCACAGACATGAGAGAACAAAAGAAAGGGAAACAAAAAGGGGGATTTAGGGAGTAGTGGAAAAGATAAGATTCACCTTTCTTGTGCAAGCCTGATATCACCCCATTTGATGGTGACAGAAAAGACCTTGCAGTGGCTCGCTCGATGGCTCAGACCATCAGACAGATACTGACAGATACATCAACAGCATTCCAAGAGACCATGGCATATGTGAATTGTAGCGGCTCGATGACTCGAAAAGTCAGACAAATACAGAGGTATGTACCTTGGTTGGATCAACAACATTCCAAGGGACCATGGCATATGTGAATGGTGGCGGCCACCTGGATGGAACACAAGCTCATATGATTTCTCTCTCCCAAAAATTAGGGTACTTAATTGCAATATTGCAAACAGCTAGATGAAGTGTAAATATTAGATAAATTAATCCTAGCTAGGATTTTCACCAAACACCTTGTAAGCAAAGATAGAAATGGATTTGCACAAACAAAGGTGACATATTCTGGGGACTGGATCAATTAGGAGGAATATGCCTCCACTTTTACAGCGCGGGTGACGACTTGCTATCATCCCTGCAGCATTCCAGAGAGAAAGAAAGAGATAGAGATTGGTTGTACGTACCGGGCAAACATTACATGAAGAAAGGCATGCCAAGCAAATATAGGTAAATGACGGCTAGGGGTGTAGGTGGTGGGCAGAGCTCGATTTGGGGATGATGAGGACGCGGGCAAGAAAGGGCTGGAGGAGGCGCACGGTCACGCCGGCGGAGATCGGCAACAGGCATCAGCAGGGGTGGAGGATATGTCGGCCTGGCCACCCCGCGCGGCGTAGCGGCGGACACAGTAGCCGATGGCGAGAAGCAGAGGCGGGGAGAGGAGGTTGGCGTCCGGCCACACGATGGAAGGAGGACGGCGCGAGGCGGCGGCGCGAGGACGGGCGGACCAGGAGGAGGAGATTGGGTGGAGACGAACAAGAATAGAGGGTTGGTTCTCGTATTGCATACGACCAGATATTTTAGGCCAGCCAGTCACATGACGCCACGTGGACCTACCGATGGAGACGCACGCGAAGCGACCACCCAGCCCGTGATTGCCTGGTGGCTGTCGTGGATGCCCTCCAAGGCCCCCTATGGGGGGCATCTGTTACAGGTTAGATACGGCAGAGCACATGTACTGCGAGCGACAGCGCGACACGACTATAAACAACGTGCTGTTCACTGTTCAATATCTTAACTGCGACAATTATTGTACTGTTTACTGTTCAGGATGTACTGACAAATGTAGCTGACATGTGATCAATCAATTGTACATTTACGCTGGTGCTGCACCAAATAGCTGCTCCTCTAAATTGATCGGTCGCTAAATGTTGTGCTGTCTAGCCACGGACCCATCGTCGTTTAAATAAACATTGACGTGGCCATGGCTTGGCAGGCTTGCGAATCATCGTCCATGGGGCTAGTATCATTTAGAGTGATGTAAGCGATGACCTGGGACACCTAGGCAGGCTGACATCACATGTGTGAAGAAAGCAAATCGTTACAGACATGTCCCATATTGATCATGATCTAATTTGTTAGTATTATAAATATCTCACCACTTCCCTTTGTCTTTTTTATTAGTTCAAAACATGATATTTTTTATTCAAGAAGTGACACAAGACCCTACAATTTAAAATCATTTGCATACACGATCATACAAAAAAGTGGCCAATGCTTAGGTTGGGTCAAAAGCAACATAACATTTTTTAATAAAAAAGGAATATATATTAATAACACGAAGATGCTAATTACATTCAGCTTCTGCACTAACCAAGATACACACAGTCAATAAATAAAATAAAATAAAATGTATGGAAGCAATGGTCGTCAAGATTTTCATCCTCGCTATTTTCAAGATTAGCCCCTCACCCTTTATGATCCCAGAAACTTCCTTCTGCAGCTTCCAAGGTTTTCATGCCAAGATGACCCCAAATGCTTAAAGCTGGGTCTTTACGGTTTGATTTGTCTCAACCTTCCACCTGTGCCACACACCGTGTCTCTCTTATCATCTTAATCTAGGACACGTGTTTCCTCCACCGGGGTTAGCCCGCGGCACATTGTATTGTCACTGTCGCTCCGTCAAATTAGTCGTTCGGTTTCAATTTCTCAATAAACGCCATTTGCCACGAGATGTGATCGGCAACATCCACCTTTTGTCATTCTTATAGTGTGACTAACAAATAATATTATTTTCCTTGTGAATAAATCATATGGAATATGCACACCATAAAGTCAAAATAGGACTAAAAATTGTGTACAAACATGTTTTAACACGCATTCCCCACGAACAACACATGTAGTCAAGTCATGCGAAAGGAGAGCATGATTCGGACTCTTAACAAAGGAAATCCGTTCTCTGAAATAGTTAACGACATCGACTCGTTAGGTCTTGTCTAAATTGTTCTTGGGTCGATGCATAGGTAATACTCACTGAGCAAGTTATCTTGGAATCTCCCCCGACAAAATTGAGGAATCAACATCAAATCATGTGGAGTATTTCCAGGTTCACTTAGCTTTATTAATAAAGTGAAAAGCCTGTTTCGAGGAGTATTTCCTGCTTTATTATAAAGTGAAAAGCAAATTTAAAGCACAGATATCAAGTTCGAATTTTATCTAGCGAGTGTTCCTATAATCCTGCTAATCAGAGAGGACAATCATGAACAACAATCACTGGCTAGATCGCGATATATTTCCTCGAACTAGAGGGCATTTCATTTTCGCGTTACTGGAGTCTGAATTCTATAATGAAGCAGTAAAAGTCGTATGCATCATTTTTGCATATTGATCGCCACTTTTTTTTATTAATCATTCCACCCATGCATCCATGATCGATGGCTAGAAAATTCGAGGAATTTGGGAACTAGCAAGTGCCCAACTTGATAATCGCACCACCGTACCAATAGGAATAACCAGTTGCCCATTGATTAGTTGGGCTGTCAAGTATGATGAGTACTAGCGGATTCTGTAGAAGAGTTATTGGAGATTGCACAGCACCAATAGGGCCGGCTGCTCATATATATATAGGCGGACACATGTACAATTACAGATACAACACTGAGAAAACACGGGGACCTATACCTATACAATATGTTACTCAACACCCCCCGCAGTCGAAGGGTCGGCACTGACACATAGACTGGAGCGAAACTTCGGAAAAGTCGTGGACGGCAATCCCTTCGTCATTTTATCGGCAAACTTCTGAGACGCCGGTACGTGAAGAACTCGAACGCGACCGAGGGCAACTTGCTCACGAACGAAGTGGATGTCCAACTCGATGTGCTTGGTGCGCCGATGATGAACGGGGTTGGCGGAGAGGTAGACGGCCCACACGCCAGCGCGTTGCCGAAAGCCGCGCACGACCCAGCGCGCCTTGTAGCGCTCAAGAGTACCGTCGGAACCGAGCTTGTGCTTGAAGACCCATTTTCCGGTGATGACGTTGGCGCGAGGGGGCCGGGGAACCAGCTCCCAGGTCCGGTTGCGCTGCAGCGCGTCGTACTCCCCCTGCATGGCAGCGCGCCAATGTGGGTCGCGCAAGGCAGCGCGAGCCGAGGTGGGCACCGGCGAAGGAGCGGAGGGGGATGCAGCAGCAGTCGACGAGCCGGTTGCAGGGCCGGTTGAACCGGCCGGCTGACCAGACGGGCCGACCGGGGGACCGGTTGGGCCGGCCTGCTGACCGGACTGTCCGGCTGGGGGACTGGTTTGAACTGGCGGCCGACCGGGCTAGGTGGCGGAGGCCTGTGGACACCACTCCGGTTGGCACCAGTCATAGGGCCGGTTTGGACCGGGCCGGTCGATCCCCTGGCCGGTCCGACCGGGTGCTGGGCCAGGTTGGCTGCTGGAAGGTACGTCGCCGTCGTGCAGCAGGATGCTGTTGCCGCTGGCCCAGCAGACGTACTGGTCGGCGGGGTAGCGTGTAGATGGCCGCCGCACGCCCACACGTGCGCGGGTGAGTGATAACGCGTGAAGCACACATCCGTTGGGAACCCCAAGAGAAAGGTGTGATGCGTACAGCAGCAAGTTTTCCCTCAGAAAGAAACCGAAGTTATCGAAACAGTAGGAGCCAAGAAGCACGTGAAGGTTGTTGGTGGAGGAGTTTAGTGCGGCGCAACACCAGTGACACCGGCGCCAACGTGGAACCTGCACAACACAATCAAGATACTTTGCCACAACGTAACAACGAGGTTGTCAATCTCACCGGCTTGCTGAAAACGAAGGATTAAGCGTATCGAGTGGAAGATGGTGTTTGTTTGCAAAGAATAGTAAAGAACAATGATTGCAGTAGATTGTGTTCAGATGTAAAAGAATGGACCGGGGTCCACAGTTCACTAGTGGTGTCTCTCCAATAAGATAACTAACATGCTGGGTGAACAAATTACAGGTGGGCAATTGACAAATAAAGATTCAATATATATCAATGATGATTACTATGAGATTTAATCAGGGCATTACGACAAAGTACATAGACCGCTATCCAGCATGCATCTATGCCTAAATAATCCACCTTCGGTTTAGCATCCGCACCCCCTCCAGTATTAAGTTGTAAACAACAGATAATTGCATTAAGTATGGTGCGTAATGTAATCAACACTAATATCTTTAGACAAAGCATCGATGTTTTATCCCTAGTACCAACAGCACATCCACAACCTTAGAACTTTCTGTCACTGTCCCAGATTAAATGGAGGCATGAACCCACTATTGAGCATAAATACTCCCTATTGGAGTTACAACTATCAACTTGGCCAGAGCCTCTACTAGCAACGGAGAGCATGCAAGAACATAAATAACACATATATGATAGATTGATAATCAACTTGACATAATATTCTAGATTCATCGGATCCCACCAAACACAACATGTAGCATTACAAATAGATGATCTTGATCATGTTAGGCAGCTCACAAGATCTAAACAATGATAGCACAAGCAGAGAAGTGTTACCCTCCAAAACCCCCCGACGGGCTTTGGTTAAGCAACATGAAGAGCCGGGAAGCTCCCAGGGCCGCTTAGTGGATCCCTGGCACCTCGCGTCGTCCCGCAAATCTTCTGGCGCGCGTCCTGGCGGTTGCTAGGGCGTGCCACACGACCTATACCTGGTCAGGAAGGTGTTAGTGCTTCGATTGTTCCTGCATGGTAGACACGTGCACATTAAATACGAGCCTTATCGGCTCTCAGGTTTCCCTGTGGATCGGCTCAAAGAGCCGATCGCCCCATGGTCCTTGATGGATTAGCAATGGTATGGGGATCCCGCTGATCGAGGACAAAGCTAAAACGATCCACGACGGTTTAGGGTTTTCACCGCATAATCGGAACGTCCTACGTGCGATCGGGCCTAGCGGCTACGAGAGACGATGCAAACTACCCCTACGAGAGGCCTAAAAACCAACATGTGTTGATCCTCGGAACATCCCTCGCAGGGACGGTAAACAACGCCTAACGCACCACCGGATCGTCCGACCCCGAGCATAAGGCCTAACTATGCGAGATATTAAACTAATCCTTGCGGATGCAAGGAGCAACTATAACGGATCGGATCTACTAAGCATGATCAAGCAAGATGCTGCCCTTACGTCTCGATTGACGTAAGGGCAGCAAGGTGTCTAGGGACGGCATTGCCACGCAGATATGCACGTGAAAGCACCAATGCAAGCCCCTAAACACCTAAGGATAAATAGTACTGCTCGCCATCAAAAAGGCTTCAGCACGAGCAGTACAAGGATAACGAATAAACTTACGCTGCCTAGATCGCAAGATGCGATCTAGGCGGCATGGTGCTTACCGGGAGAAACCCTCGTATGAAAGGGGTGGCGATGCGCCGAGATTGGTTTGTGTTGGTTGAACGATGATTGTCCTCTTTTTCCGATAACCCTAGATACATATTTATAGTCCAAGGGACTTTCTAATTGAGGCGTGCACCTAACCGTGCACGGGCCAGACTCTATCTCTTAAATCTAAATTACAATGCGATCTAATAATTTACAGATACATGGGCAATTAAGCCCGAACTCTCAGCGCAAGGCCGCTTCAAAGATGCTTCATGTGTACGTCCTTCAAGCCCATCTTCACTTACGGCCCATCTCCTGATTTGGCCAAAATCGGGTGGTAACAAGAAGACAACTATCTAGCTACTGCTATGGACCCATAGTCCAAGGATGAACTACTCACGAATCAATCCGGAGGCGGGCATGATGATGTAGAGCCCTCCGATGATGATTCCCCTCTCCGGCAGGGTGCCGAGGCGATCTCCCGAATCCCCCGAGATGGGATTGGCGGCGGCGGCGTCTCTGGAAGGTTTTCCGTATCGTGGCTCTCGGTACAGAGGGTTTCGCGACAAAGGCTTTAAGTAGGCGGAAGGGCGGAGTCGGAGGGGTCACGGGGGCCCCACACGCTAGGGCCGCGCGGGCCCCCCTAGGCCGCGCCGCCCTAGTGTGGCGGCGCCCCGTGGCCCCACTTCGTTTCTCCCTCGGTCTTCTGGAAGCTTCGTGGAAAAATAGGACCCCGGGCGTTGATTTCGTCCAATTCCGAGAATATTTCATTTGTAGGATTTACGAAACCAAAAACAGCGGAAGCGGTGGCGCTTCGGCATCTTGTTAACGAGGTTAGTGCCGGAAAATGTATAATAATGATGTAAAGTATGTATAAAACATTCAAGTATTGTCATAAAAGTAGCATGGAACATAAGAAATTATAGATACGTTTGGGACGTATCAGTGAGCATGGGCTCAGGGGCCGCAGCGACGGGCAGCGAGGCAGGCGACGAGGCAGCCGACGAGGAGGCGGCCGAAGGAGACGCCGCGGGCGACGGGGGCGCAGGGGGCGCCGCGGGCGACGGAGACGCCGAGGGACCAGGCGGGGCCGACGCAGAGGGGGCCGCCGCGGTCAGTCGTCGGCGCGCGGCCGCAAGAGGGCCAGCGGGCGCCGGGGGTGTCGTCGGAGGTGTCGGAAAGAGTCCCTGCTGAAACGGAAAAACCAACTCGTCAAAGTACACGTGCCGGGAAGTGAGGACACGATGGGAGACCAGGTCGTAACAGCGGTAGCCCTTGGTGTTGGGGTGGTAGCCGAGAAAAACACAAGGGAGAGAGCGCGGCGCAAGCTTGTGCGCGGCAGTGGCAGCAGTGTTAGGATAACTGATACGTCCAAAACGTATCTACTTTCCCGAACACTTTTGCTATTGTTTTGCCTCTAATTTGTGTATTTTGGATACAACTAACACGGACTAACGCTGTTTTCGGCAGAATTGCTCCGGTGTCTCGTTTTTGTGCGAAATCCAACTTTCGGGAAAATCCTCGGAATTTCTTCGGATGGCCCTATTTTACCAAAATATCGACGGAGCCGGGAAGGGCAAAGGAGGTGGAGGCCCGAGGGCCCCACACCACATGGCGGCGCGGCCCGGGGGGCCCGCGCGGCCATGTGGTCCGGCCCCCTCGGCCGGCCTCCGACGCCCCCTTCGGACTACTTATTGGTTTCGACCCAAAAACGCACGGGGAGAAGTCGACATCGCCAGAAACCCTCCAGAGAGCCGCCACATCGCGAAACTCCGTCGCGGGAGCCAGAAGTCTCCGTTCTGGCACTCCGCCGGGACGAGGAATTGGAGGAGATCTTCACCGCCATCACCGCCAACGCCTCTCCATCAACCGGCAATGTTTCCCCCATCCATGTGTGAGTAATTCCCCGGCTGTAGGCTGAAGGGGATGGTAGGGATTGGATGAGATTGGTCATGTAATAGTCATAAGATTGTTAGGGCATAGTGCCTAGTATCCGTAGATGTCACTTTTATGATATTGTTGCAACTTGTTATGCTTAAGGGATTTCTATTTTCGTGCCCTCGGGTCGTTAGTTGTACTCAGTTTTCCCCAGCCCCTTAGTTTTTCCTCAGTTTTCCCCTCCCTCTAGTTTGAAACCCGCGAGAAGGAGCTCGGACGGAAGGAATCCGTTTATTTGGACGTTACGTGTCTGGCGTGTTGCGCCGCGTCGTACGTGGGGCCGCATCGTGTGGGGCCGCGTCGCGTGGGGCCGCGTCGCGTGGGGCTGGTAGAAAGGGACCGCGTGGGATAGGACGAGAAGCGTTTGGTTGCACGTGAGCAGGAGCTGGGTTTTGTCTCTCTCGGCCCAAATTGGCATTTTTAAGAGCACCTTTTCCCCTCTTTCTCTCTCTGTCTTTTTCACCAAATTATCAAATCTAGAGAAGCTTCTATTTCTGTCTTTCTTCAATATGGCAGCAAATCTAGTAGCAAATCTCTGGGGTTATTTATGCCTTTTGGCCCTCGTTTTTTGCCCAATATGGCAGCAAATCTAGTACCAAATGTAGAAGCTAGTATATGATAAATTGACAAGCTGCATAATCAGAAAGCTAAGTATAATACATAGGGAAGCGCATATAGCGACCAAAAGCAGCCAATAACGTTGTAATATACAAGACGCACGCAATGTATGGACAACAAGAAGATTAGGATGAATGAATTTGTTCTTCATTCCTCCTCATATATTTCGGCGTCGGTCCAGCCGTGCATTACCCCAAGGAAATATTGATTGAACTCCTTCCGTCTGCAGTGTGAGGCCAATACATCCTCCAAACGGTATGGCCTGTGTTCATTTCTCGGACCGGAGTTTCCTATTCTATCCACACGTTCGGCCACTCCTCCCGGGCCTTTGTATCATGAGAGTACTCTACGATATAATCCAAATCCATGTAGTAGATGCAGCCGAGGTCGAAGTGTCGGGTACACTCCGGTGTCGACGGAGATACACCGGGTATAATTCACAAAGAAGGCATTACTGCCAATGTTACTGACCGGATGGAGAGAGCGGCTCTGAGTGTCCACACGGTACACCAATGGTCTGCCCGCCAAAGCCACGCTGACCAACAACACAAGCAGCAATTCACCATCCGACTTCACGAGGTAGAACTTCTGATGTCCAAGTTCTGGAAATGAAATTAGTGTCTCCATCTTGACAGTGCTCGCGCGCTTACGCAAGCTGTACATTGGTGCACACTATTCTTCCATGCTCTAAATTGTCCACGACTAGTGCATACAGTTCACCATTGAACGGTGTAATGCAACGTAGACAATGGTTCTTGATCGAAAATCTGTTTTCCCAACCTTTATCTATATCCTTAGTTGGAGTGCTCTCATCGACCCAACCAATTTCCGACGGGTAATGTGCGGTAACGAAGACCATAGTCGGGGATTTGATCACATCGGCCGATTTCGGGAGAACAGATGGCATCTGCGCCTCAAACATAGTGTATTTCTTTGTGAGTGGGTTCAGAAGCCGTATCTTGTGCGGCGGGTACTTCTGTGCAAGCACGATGACGCCACGGCAAAATCCGACGAAGTAGTATCTGGGCAAGCACGATAACATTCAGCACTAAGATGTTTAAGATTGAAAATAAAGAGGTAGATATGGAGGAAGTTGAACCTTGTATGAACTTCCGATAGATCTATGGTGACGTAGCGTGATGTGCTGAGTTGGAGGAAGGTGAACTCAGCGACGTGTGGAAGCGCGTGGTGTAGCATGATCCATTCGTCCGGGTGCACGTCGGGCTCGAGCAAACCCGAGCGCCAATTTCTACGGACTTGCCTCATGGCGAGTACGTGTCGGCGTACTCCTCGTTCGCCCGGCAAGCATTCGCCGATCTGGTGAAGTGGTCCATCAGCCGAGAGAGAGGCCCAGTTCACGGAGGAGCCGCGCTTGGATGCGCCGCCCTCGGAGGCGACGCGCTCGGCGGCGGCGGCTCGGCGGCGGCGGGCTCGGCGGCGGCCGGCTCGGCGGCGACGGGCTCGGCGGCGGCCGGCTCGGCGGCGACGGGCGCGGAGGCGACGGGCTCGGAGGCGACGGCCGCCGGCGCATTCTTCTTCTCCATCGCCGGCGGGGTAGCGTGCGTACGGCGGTTGGGGTTTTCGATTTGGAGAAGTTGATGGGACGTGAGAGGGGTGGTTTCGTGCGTGAGCGAGAATGAGACGACTGTGTGCGAGAGGGAGGGAGGGAGGGGCTTACGCGTCCTAAATGCGACCCGCGTCCTACGCGTCCACTATTTGCACGTACGCACCGCGGCACGCGTCAACAATGGCACGTCTTCCACTTCTGCACCGCAACACGCGTCCTCGAGTCTAACCCTGGAAATTTAGATATACTCAGGTATACCCTCGAGTCATATACTAGCATTTTTTGTGTGCTCGAGTTTTCTCCTCGAGTGCTAATGCTGGCTAGTGCAATATACTCAGTTTTACCCTCAAGTGGCTGGTCAACGAGAGAGTCAACAAATGGGATTAACTAGTTAAATGAGTTATTTAATGTGCAAAAAAATCCGAAAAAGAGTGGCACTTACTCATGGAGTCTTTACCACAAATTGCCACTTCTCAAATCATAGATAAATCATAGATAAATCAAGTTTCACCACAAATTGCCACTTCTCAAATCACCTAGTAGCTATGAAGGTGCATGGTTTTCCATAATAAGCCCTACCCAAAACAGCTTTCCCCAAAACATACTTTGTCTAAATGAGGCCACAATTCTCACACTTGATGTATATTGGTATTGCAAATAGTTTGAGGTAGGCCAAGATGGGTTTCATTGTACAAAACACGCATTTTCCATTTTTTAAATCTCATATTTGAATCCCTTAGTCATGTTTACTACTCACTTGCCCTTGGTTTCTTGATACTACTCAGTTTTGCCCTCTCCCTTCACAAACTCTCACGGACGCCCAACATTGCCACGATTGGTCTAGCCCATGTCACGCGGATCTTGCCCGCCGACCGTTGATCGTATGATCTAACGGGCTGGATAACCCCTATCTCTCTCTCTGGTCGGGGCCACCACCCTCTCTCTCTCTGTCGTCGGTTAGCTTCCACACTCTATGTATGCGAAAGGGCGGTTACCTAGTACGCTAAAGTTTGGTTTTCTGCATTATTTTTCACGAGCTAAATTATAAACTCTTTTTAGGCATTACTTTTCACGCAAAAAATGATAAACCATCACCGATTTGTTGTAGCCATTACTTTTCACGCAAACAATGATACACCATCACCCATTTCTTGTAGCCATTACTTTTCACGCAAAAAATGATAACCATCACCGATTTTGTTGTAGCCATTACTTTTCACGCAAAAAATGATACACCATCACCCATTTCTTGTAGCCATTACTTTTCACGCAAAAAATGATAACCATCACCGATTTTGTTGTAGCCATTACTTTTCACGCAAAAAATGATACACCATCACCCATTTCTTGGACCCATTACTTATCACGCAAAAAATGATACACCATCACCCATTTCTTGTACCCATTACCTTCCACGCAAAAAAGATAAACCATCACCGATTTTGTTGTAGCCATTACTTATCACGCAAAAATATGATACACCATCACCCATTTCTTGGACCCATTACTTTTCACGCAAAAAATGATACACCATCACCCATTTCTTGTACCCATTACTTTTCACGCAAAAAACGATAAACCATCACCGATTTCTTGTAGCATGCACATGTTACTACTCTATGTTACTACCTTCATAGTGGGAAGTAACATATGTGTAGTGTCATGCAAAGCCATATTAATTAGGTTGTAGACTCATCTAATCTTGGAAAATGTGATGTTATGGTAACATAGCTAGGTACCACAATGCTCTCTTTCCTCAATTAATGATGTGCCATGTCATCAAATTGCTTAGTTGGCGTTGCATGTAGCTCTATGTTACTACCCAAGTTACTCCCACTATGAGTAGTCTTAGGCATTACTTTTCACGGTAAAATGATAAACTAGTCAACATAGTCCGCATTACTTTTTTTGTTGAGATATATACCCCCACAACGGTCGTCTCCTCCTTAATTTATTGTGTATAAACCCCCACAACGGTCATCTCCTCCTTATTTTATTGTGTAAACCCCTACAACGGTCATCTCTCCCTTATAAACACCCACACGGCCATCCCTTGTGTCAATAGGTTACTGCCTCTCTCTTCTTCGTTCACATACACTTTATCCATTGCCATGGCTTCCACGTCTCGGACGCGGACCGGAAGGGGAAGGGGAAGGGGAAGGGGAATGGGAAGTGGATCATCATCATTGCCACCACCACCGTCAACACCGCCATTGATCATAGAGGAGTTCTTCATCGTCGTCTATGAAGACCCTTTGGTCAAGAAGGTACGTACGCGTTCCCACATATATGATGCATGTGATTAATTATGGGCATGTTCTAAAAAACCTTTAATTTCAAGGGTTCCCTAATTTCAAACGATCGGCGCTCGATCTCTTTGCGGGAACTCCCAAAAAAATTTGCGGACTATCTTGACGGCAAGGAGCCGGCTAAGGTGTATCGCGAGCAGCTGACATGCGGTCCTCGTCTCCGGACCGTGGAGGTCCTATTTGACGGACAAGGCCGGATGTACCTCGACAAGGGCTGGGAGAAATTCGCCATCGCGCACGGTGTGGATTTCGGCTGGTTCGTACACTTCAAATATGAAGGCGATGATGTGCTCACGAGTGAAGGTGTTTGACGGAACAATGTGCGGGAGGTACTACTACTCGGACGACGAAGATGCGATGATGAAAGCGACGACGACGTGAAGCCATGCATCCATCCCCTTTAGATAATTAAGGGGATCATGACCAAGAATATATATGTAGCTTCATATGCATCGATTTAGAGATCTAGCTATTTTCTATATATTATGCATGTAAAAAATAATATCGCATTTCCACTATTATTCGAGCACCACATCCTCGCCGCCACTTGCTAGGTCAACGCCGGGATGCACAATGTTTAGCATAAAAGTCACTTTAGATTAAGCTGCGAAAATAGTCACCTGCCATGGGCTGAGGCGGCCCCTACAGAGCGGCTCTATATTATATTCTCTAAATAAAATAGACGACCACAGCGTTCATTGACTGCGGAGGCCCCACAGAGCGGCAATATATAATTTAATAGACGACCCACTGGTCATTGGCTGCGGCAGCCCCATAGAGCGGCCCCATTTGTCATTGGCGGCACCGCGTATACAATCGAGTAAATAAAACGGCCCACGCGTCAGCGGTAGATGGATCCACCCGTCGGCACGAGACGGTCAGCGAGGAACCGACCTCACGGTAACGGTAAGGCCTCGACCTGACGGCAACCCGCGTCTTCGATGGGTTTCAAACTAGAGGGAGGGGAAAACTGAGGAAAAACTAACGAGCTGGGGAAAACTGAGTACAACTAACGAAGCGGGGGCACGAAAATAGAAATCCC
>NC_061513.1:299329712-299365293 GCF_022539505.1 Lolium rigidum
GGAAGGCTCCTCCATCGACACCACCGCCATCTTCATCAACGGCTGCTGTCTCCCATGAGGAGGGAGTAGTTCTCCATCGAGGCTCGGGGCTGTACCGGTAGCTATGTGGTTCATCTCTCTCCTATGTACTTCAATACAATAATCTCATGAGCTGCCTTACATGATTGAGATTCATATGATGATGCTTGTAATCTAGATGTCATTATGCTAGTCAAGTGGGTTTTACTTATGTGATCTCCGGAGACTCCTTGTCCCACGTGTGTAAAGGTGACGGTGTGTGCACCGTGTGGGTCTCTTAGGCTATATTTCACGAGAATACTTATTCAACTGTTATGAATGGCATAGTGAAGTGCTTATTTATATCTCTTTATGATTGCAATGTGTTTTGTATCACAATTTATCTATGTGCTACTCTAGTGATGTTATTAAAGTAGTTTTATTCCTCACTGCACGGTGTAATGGTGACGGTGTGTGCATCGTGTAGTACTTGGCGTAGGCTATGATTGTGATCTCTTGTAGATTATGAAGTTAACTATTGCTATGATGGTATTGATGTGATCTATTCCTCCTTTCGTAGTGTGAAGGTGACGAGTGTGCATGCTATGTTAGTACTTGGTTTGGTTATGTTGATCTGTCATGCACTCTAAGGTTATTTAAATATGAACATTGAATATTGTGGAGCTTGTTAACTCCGGCATTGAGGGTTCGTGTAATCCTACACAGTTAGTGGTGTTCATCATCCAACAAGAGAGTGTAGAGTCTAGCATCTATCTATTTATACTGTTATGTGATCAAAGTTGAGAGTGTCCACTAGTGAAAGTATGATCCCTAGGCCTTGTTCCTAAATACTGCTATCGCTTGCTTGTTTCTTGTTTTCTTGCATCTACTACTTCTACGCAATATTACCACCATCAACCACACGCCCGGCAAGCACTTTTATGGCGCCGTTACTCTTGCTCATATTTATTCATACCACCTGTATTTCACTATCTCTTCGCCAGAACTAGTGCACCTATTAGGTGTGTTGGGGACACAAGAGACTTCTTGCTTTGTGGTTGCGGGGGTTGCATGAGAGGGATATCTTTGACCTCTTCCTCCACGAGTTCGATAAACCTTGGGTGATCCACTTAAGGGAAACTTGCTTCGCTGTTCTACAAACCTCTGCTCTTGGAGGCCCAGCACTTCACCACCTTTGAAAAAGGTTGTGATGCAGAGCCAGCCGATGACGCCAAAATCGGCTTCCAAGAGCAGAGTATCTTCTGGGCCAGCTGCCCCCCGAGCCTCGGTCAAGGCGAGAACAGTAGTGAGGAAAGTACCTGCCAGGAAGACCTTGAAGTGCCAAAGCCCCACTCTAGCTCAAGAAAGTTTGCATGTAAGCTGATCCATGCCTTGGCTGATTTCATCTATCCTTCTAGGCTTCTGCAACATGCTTGTATTTCTTTTACAGGCCTCTACTAAAGAAAACTCCAGTGAGGAGACACAGTCCAGTCGAAGGGACTCGAGCTCAGGCAACTCTGGGAAAACCACCACGTAGAGCCAGCCTGACTTGCCACCGTCGGCTTCCAAGAAAAGGTCAGCTCCTGAACCTGCTGCTTCCCAAACCCCCATCAAAGCAGGGCAGGGCAGTCTACGCACAAAGAGGCGATGCATCAAGAGAGCTCGCAAGGAACCGCAAGCCTCTTCATTAAACCAGGAGATTTCGAATGTAATTACCCTCCATACTCTCCCTGACTCATATTTCATGCTAACCAATTGTTGTTCTCATCGGCTAACCACTTCCTTTGCAGACTGATGACACCTCTAGTGGGGAAGTCGAGGAGGTACTGATGCCTTCCGCCACCCTGGACCTAGCAACTTCTAAAAGTGTAGCTGACAAGGTTGCCAACTTGGCCAAGCCCACAGCAGAAACACAAGAGCCGATCACCTCTTCATCGGCTGTTCCTCTGGTCTTAGGAGAGGTACAGTCCCTTCCCTTAGCTCTACCCTTTTCTTTTGCTGTATACTGACGTTGTTCTTGTTGTTTGTCAGGGTTATGACCTCTCAAGCTTGCTAACGTTCGACCCTGAATCCATCGAACCAGCTACTTCTAAAGCAAGTAAGGAGTCAGGACCCAGAGCTACACATGGCCAACTCCAGCATCTCAAGGCCCTGCTCTCCTCCTCGATTGAGACATTGATTGAAGACCCCGAAGAAGTGAAGAGCATTCTTGAAGACATCCAGCCTCACCTCCCGGTGACGTTGCAGGTGAAACTCGCCGGTTGTGACTGCGTCGCCTACGAGTCAAGGGTGAAATCGGCTCGTCGGAGAATCGACCTACGCCACTCCCGGCTTCCGTTGAAAGCCGATATTGCGGACAAATGTCAGCGGCTTAATGAGAAGAAGGCAGCTTTGGACGCCAAAACTGACACCTCTGTCAGCACTACTGAATTTGAGACCTTGCGAAAGGAGTTGGAGGACCTTGAAGAGAGGGTCCGGGCAACCAAACAGCTCATCCAAGATAAGGAAGCTCTTATTGCCCACTCCCGCGAGGAAGCAGAAGGCCTCAAAGCTGAACTGAAGACTGATCTGGCCGAAATACGTGCCCCGAACAAGCAGGCGGTGACAGGCAAGGACGAAGATGATGAGGCCGAGATCGCCGAGGTGGATCGTGTTCGTGCTGACGCCCTCCATGCCCTTGAGGCATTCCTTCAGTAGAGCCTCTCTATGTAACCTGATAACTGCTCAATTGCACTTGTACCTCTAGAGTCGATGGCTGTGCATCGGCTTTTTAGTCTGAAGTTGATATCTGTGCATCGGCTGTACTTGTGTCCTGTTGTATCATATATATATATATATTTTTACTGGCCGATTTCGTGTGTCGGCCCCATATTTCATTGTCCGTTATCCCATATTAGGTGCCCCCGAGCCGAATATTTCAAGTAATTGAAGATATCGGCTCTCCAGTTATCCGATTCCAGGAACTGTACCTGAACATCGGCTCCACCTGCTACGTCCTTGTAGCCTGACGCTACCTGCGTGAGATCGTTCGGCTTGGTGTTCTTTCAACCAAGCTATCATCAGGCTCCTCAGATGAGTATAATTTTGGCCGATTGCTGGAATCGGCCTCCTTGTTGATTGTATTGCTCAATGAAGGCTTACAACTTATATGTGCTCCCCCACAGGAGGGAGTGTCCCTACTACGACTATGTGACATGCTTGAGGTGAGATTCTCGCTTTTTATTTTTTGGGGCCGATCGCAGGGATCGGCCTTGCCACGTACGTCGGTTGATGTTGCTCTTGCTACTCGGACAGGCCGGTGGATAAGACCAGCCTCACCCCGTTTTTTGTAACCTCGATGCGATCACAGCCGTCCAAACTGACTCCGGAGAGCGGCTCTTGGTCTTCCGAGTCCCAAATGTTCGTGCCGGCTATTGAGACCTCGATCGAGTCGTCTGCATGGATGACCTCCACTTCATCTCCATCCCATTGTATCAGGCACTGGTGCATCGTAGACGGAATGCAGCAGTTGGCGTGAATCCAATCCCTCCCTAGCAGGACAACGTAGGTGCTTTTGCTGTCGACGATGAAGATTGTTGTTGGGATGTTTTTTCGGCCTACGGTTAGATCCACGTTCAGAACGCCTTGCGTCCCTGATGCTTGGCCTTTGAAGTCGTTTAGTGTGACGTTGGTCTTGATCAAGTCTGCGCTAGAGCGTCCAAACGCCGTAGCATGGAATATGGCATTATATTGACTGCCGCTCCCGTGTCAACCAACATCTTGCCGACAGGCTGCCCATTGATATAACCTTTTAGGTACAGGGCCTTCATATGTTTATAGCCCTTCTCTCGTGGCTTTTCAAAGATGACTGGCCGTGGACCGCAGTCGAACTGTGCTAGTATGAACACCATGTTTGTGCCAGCCGATGTACTCACATCGGCTTTTACATGCTTGGGGCACCATTCTTTCTTCTGTGGACGACTCTCCTCGTCCAAAGTTTGCTGAATTTTCACGGCCAGATCGGGCCGCCCTTTCCTCAACGTGTGCAGGTATTGCGCCTCAGCCTGCTCCAAGCTACGTAGCCGCTGAACCCTACGCTTCTGGGAGTGGCTGAGTCCATCAGGACACCACCTTGGCCGGTGGTATCTATCCTCTTCTTCATCTTCGACTCCTCAAAGTCTTCATCTTGAGATGACTCAGCTCGTTTGTTCCGTGGTGGGAGGGGCCCTAGACGCTTGAAAACTGAAACTTCTCCGGCGTCCTTCTTCTGCCGTCTACACTCCGGGCAGTTATCGATTGTGGGCAATCGGCTCATTCCTGAATCCCAGCAGTGCTTAAAGAAAGGACAGTCCCAGTGTCTAACCATGTCCTCCTGCTCTCTTGACCTCCCCTTAGCGCGGCGCTCATATCCTTCGTCGTTTCTATCAAACCGACGGTATCTTCCATTGTCTACATCAGACCGATGATATCTCTCGTCATCTCTGTCGTACTGCCGACGTCGGTCATACTGATGCTCATATTTGTTAAGGAGATGTGTGGAGAGTGGTCGTTGATATCGCACGCTTCACACTTGTTCCTCGGTGAGGTAGCGTCTGTCATCTTATCGAGGCCGGTCGCGTGGGCCGGCCTCCTCCTTTTCCTTGCCGCGGGAGTGACTGCTTTTTTCTTTATCCTTGCCATGGTGGTGTACAGTCCTGCCATGTTGACATCGAACGAGAAATCTAGCCGACGCCTCGCGGAGTGATTGAGTTCCACCATGTTGACACCAGGGAACGGATGTGTGTCCACTTTCATGGCAAACTGCCCAAAGATCAATCGGCCTTGTTCTATCGCTGTTTGGATCTGCCGACGAAACTCTTTGTAGTCATTGGTGTTATGGGTGAACGAGTGATACCACTTGCAGTACGGTCGCCCGTTCATTTCTTGCGTCGTAGGGATTTTATGGCCTTCGGGTAACTTCAACAGTTTTTCCTTAAGCAATAGATCAAATATCTGCTCAGCTTTGCTCACATCGAAGTCAAACCCTTTTGCAGGCCCTTGTGGTTTCACCCATTTGCAGGACACGGGAGTTGCCCCCCGAGCCCATTCAGCCACGGCTACTTCCAGGTCTTCTGCTGAATCTTCAGCTTCTTCTGTCTCGACCAGGCCTACCGGACGCTTAAACTTGTCCTGGTACAATTCAGGGTGGCGCTGCTCATACAATGTTAATTTCTGAACCATGTGCGACAGTGAACTGTACTCTACTTGGAAAGCCAGATCCTTGATCGGCTTTGCGAGGCCCAACGCTGTCAGATCGACCGCTACTTTTTCAGTTAAACGAACCGAATAACATCGGTTCCTAACAGTCCTGAAACGTTGAATGTATTCCGACACTGTTTCTCCCCGCTTCTGCCGCACCTGCGTTAGATCGGCAATGCCAGCTTCGGTAGCTTCTGAGTGATATTGCACATGAAACTGTTCTTCCAGCTGCTTTCACGTCCGGACTGAGTTTGGTGGCAATGAGGTGTACCACCCAAAGGCTGATCCCGTGAGAGATTGTGCAAAAAACCTTACACGTAATGGATCTGATGCTGAAATCATGCCCAACTGTGCCAAATATCGGCTCACATGCTCTATTGAGCTAGACCCTTCTGCTACATTGAATTTTGAGAATTCAGGGAGCCGATATTTGGGTGGCAGCGGGATCAAATCATACTCATCGGGGTACGGCTTGGAATAACCGATTGTTTTCCTCTTCGGGAGGATGCCGAACTGATCTCTCAAGATTATACTAATTTGTTCCATGGTATGAGCTGCATGGACCGAGCTCTCATGACTCGTTCCGGTGGCATACTTAGCTAGCCACGCCTGTTTATCTGCGTCTGCTCCAGAAATCCCTGCTGGTGCAATCTGGTTCGTGCGCGCCAAGGTATTGCAGTCCGGCACGTATGTGCACACGTACCCATGTGGAATCTCATTAGGCGGCTCATACAGGAATTGACAATCGCCAGGATCGCCTCCAACCTTGTAGACGACGTACGCCGGTAAACCCTGTGGATCTGGAGCTGCAAGCGCGAAGGGCAGCGGCGGTCTGGTCTGGAACGGTATCTCTCCCTGGTGAGTCCCTACACTAGTAGGAAAAGCCTCATCAGTGGCGCACGAAAATTTGATTCTGTGGCGCACTGGTGGTGCGCCACAGAAACGTCGCCACAAAAATAAGCTTTCTGTGGCGCACCTGATCGTGCGCCACAAAAATAAGGTTTCGTGGCGCACTTGTTCTTAGGTGCGCCACGTAAAAGCGTGCGCCACGGAATTGCTTCTTAGTGCGCCACAGAATTTGCTTGTATTATACACGATTTTGTGCTGCCCGGTATACATATACGGTTTATACACAGCAATACGGATACACAATACGGATACACGAGGTTATATACAGCAACATTCAGATATAATATAAATATCATGTACATTGCACAGATATAACATAGGCATCATCATCACATTACTTAGAGCCCGATCGAGATACATATATAGTGGCAAGTGTCAAATGTTTTGCATACAACTCTTAATTCATACAAAATTCACAATTTCGAGATACAAAGTAGTCTTCATCCGGTTCCTCCTTTGCTCCGTCATCTCTACCCACCAGGCTCGCTTGCATCGGGGTCCTTCCATCCAGTTCCTACTA
Source organism: Lolium rigidum (assembly GCF_022539505.1). Lineage (NCBI taxonomy): Eukaryota > Viridiplantae > Streptophyta > Magnoliopsida > Poales > Poaceae > Lolium > Lolium rigidum. Next base: position 299,336,356 of record NC_061513.1, read on the forward strand.
TGATGAAAATGGAAGAAAGTGAGACCAACAAGTATCCGATGCACAAGAGAAATGGAATAAATGCCTCATACATTGTTGGTCAACACAAATATTAACATTCAGGGACGGTGTAAGTGAGACCAAGTCCGATGCACAAGAGATTGATATTTGTGCTATCTTACCAGGCTCACTTACGCCGCCCCGAGTGTACGGTGACCAAACATTTTAATCATCGGCATTTTGAAAATCTCAAAGCAAATGGAATGACAAAATGGAATAAGTGCCTCATACATTGTTGGTCAACACAAATATTAACATTTAGGGATGGTGTAAGCGAGGCCGGGTAGGATGCACAAGAGATTGATATTTGTGCTATCTTACCAGGCTCACTTACGCCACCCCCAAGTGTACGGTGACCAAACATTTTAATCATCGGCATTTTGAAAATCTCAAAGCAAATGGAATGACAAAATGGAATAAGTGCCTCATACATTGTTGGTCAACACAAATATTAACATTTAGGGATGGGGTAAGCGAGGCCAGGTAGGATGCACAAGAGATTGATATTTGTGCTATCTTACCAGGCTCACTTACGCCACCCCCAAGTGTACGGTGACCAAACATTTTAATCATCGGCATTTTCAAAATCTCAAAGCAAATGGAATGACAAAATAGAATATGTGCCTCATACATTGTTGGTCAACACAAATACTTTGCAGAAGGGCCCCCTTTCCCCGGTCGGCGTTCCGTCAACGGGTGCTTGACGACACAACAACGCCGATCTGCATCTCCGGCGCAGAACCACGCCAGTCCCTCGCTGTCCGGTGAACGAGTCCTTGATGCAAAGACCGTGCCGGCCTGCCCAGCATTATGCCGGGCCGTGTTGCCGCGCTTCAAGCCGTGTGTCCCGCGCCTCGCATCGTCGCCTTCTTGCCCGGTGAACCAATAGGCTGATCGTTGGAATAAGGAAACCGATGACAGCCGGTCGCAAGATTAAATTGCGATCGGCCGTCATCGGCTTCCTTATTCCAACGATTAGTCTATTCGTTCACCGGGCAAGAAGGCGAAGAGTGCAGGGCGCATGATCGACACGGCCCGAAGCGCGACAACAGAGGTCGGCATGATGCTAGGGAGGCTGGCACCGTCTTGGCATTAAGGACTCGTTCACGTACTCGGACGGCGAGAGAAGAAAAGTGGTGCTGCGCCGGAGAGGCATGTCGGCGTTGTTGTCTCATCAAGGACTCGTTCACGGAACGGCGGCCAGGGAAAGGGGGCTCGTCTACAAAGTATATTGCGGCGTATAGGTGACCAAACATTCTAATCATCGGCACTAAAATGGAAGAAAGGCCAATGCAATTAAGAAGTAGCTAGTATGAACTAAATGGAATGCCTCATACTTTGTTGGTCGAAACAAATATGAACATCCCGGGATGGCGTTAGTGAGGCCAGGTAGGATGCACAAGAGATTGATATTTGTGCCATCACACCAGGCTCACTAGCGACACCCGGAGTGTACAGATTGACCGAACATTCTAATCATCGGCACTAAAATGGAAGAAAGAGCCAAGTGGTATCAACTAAATGGAATGCCTCATACTTTGTTGGTCGAAACAAATATTAACATCCAGAGATGGAGTAAGTGAGGCCAGGTAGGATGCACAAGATATTGATATTTGTGCCATCACACCAAGCCTCACTTGCTCCACCCCCGAGTGTACGAGTGATCGACCAACCATCTAATCATCGACAAGTAAATCACTTGGGGTAATGTTAAAATGTTTGTCTCCATATTTGGGAGACATTTTTAATATTGGAGTCTAGCTAATGGAAATCAAGAACTAGTCTTGATCTCCAAATGGTGATTAGAGGGAATTTATTCATCTTAAGCAACATTAGGGACAAATGGGATCATGCAAGGGACTTGGGTCATTTGGATCATAAGGCATCAATTAAGGAGGCAACCAGGGACAAAGGGAAACATTTGATGATCCATTATCATAGGCAACAAAGCAGCAACTTTTTCCCCTCTAATCTAGCTAGAGTCCTTAAAAGAAATCCATCATAAGCATGGTCAAATACACATATATAGCATTTGGAGAGCAAACAAGCAAGTAGCCATATCACTCAATCCAATAATATAGTAATTTGGATCATAAGGCATCAATTAAGGAGGCAACCAGGGACAAATTAAGGGAAACATTTGATGATCCAGTAAGTGCATGACACTTTGAGCTACCCAAGAATAAAGGCCAACAGTGGATAAACATCTGCTCAACCATTTCTTGCACTAGAGGAAAAGTAACCAACATTGAAACTTGAATAGTCAAGTGACACTACAAGCAGCTCACACACACATGCAAACACATGTGTTGACAAGTAACTAATGGATATCAAGAACTAGTCTTGATCTCCAAATGGTGATTAGAGGGAATTTATTCATCTTAATTAAGCAACATTAGGGACAAATGGGATCATGCAAGGGACTTGGATCATTTGGATCATAAGGCATCAATTAAGGAGGCAACCAGGGACAAAGGGAAACATTTGATGATCCATTATCATAGGGACATAAGTCAAGATGCTCAAACACACATAGCATGCATGGAGCAGATGCTCCAAAGGGATTATTCATCACTTGGTATATAGACCAAGTGATGCTGGCAAAAGAGAGGCCAATCAAGAACCAAGTAAATCCAGTAAGTGATAGATATGCCTAAACAAGCAACAACACATAGCATATCCCAGCTAACCGGATGAGACAAGTCTTGGTAGCCAACTGAATCACCTAGCACCACCTAGCCTTTTAAAACCATCGAAACAGTCCTTTTTCTTCAAAGGATACCACAATGGCATTCATTTACATGATCCCCTACCGTGGATATCTCTATTTTCATCAAAGCCAACACAAGAAATAGAAATTTATCATTACTCGCTTGAGTTCAAAACAAAGCTGGGGTACCATAAGGGATTATTCATCACTTGGTAGTAACCATCATAAGCATTCCATTTAAATCACACATTTTAGTATATGTTCTTATCCAAGTTTTTGCCTCAGCCTTTGCATCATTGGCTGAGCTAAGACATCAAGCTTCTGGCCAGGGAGCATTCTTTATTTTTAGGGAACTATATGAACTATATGCACATGATCCAGTAAGCCCACCAAGTAGCATTTCATGCATTTAAATTCCTATGAACCAGCTTAACCTCACTCGAGCACAACAAGCATTTAAATGAACAGTAGCATCAAATTCCTATGAACCCATCAAGAAAATTGTTAACAGTTAACCTCACCGAGCACAACAAATGAACCAGTAGTACTAAGCCATCAAGATTAACAGTTAACCTCACCGAGCACAACAAATGAACCAAGTAGCATCAAATGAACCAACCCGGTAGCAATGCATCACTAGCAGCAATGCATCCAGAGCCAACAAATGAACCAGTAGCATCAAGATTAACAGCTAAGCATCACTAGCAGCAATGCATCCAGAGCTAACCGAGCGAGCATTTCGTCGAGCACGTTGTGCTCGCGCGGGGGAGGAAGATGGAGGGGAGGGGAGGGAGCTTACCGACGATTTGGACAGTTGTGGAGGAGCTCACCGACGACGACGGCAGGGGTGGAGGTCGCGGCGGCTCTTCCACCTTGACGCGGCGGCGGCTCCTCCACCTTGACGCCGCGCCGGCCCCTCCTCCTCCACGCCGCAGCGGCTTGTGCTGCTGGTGGCGGGGATGGGTGGAGCGTGGCGGCATCCGGCCATCGCGGAGGAAGGCGGCGGCGGCGGCGACGGCGACGGCATCGCTCGCCATGGAAGGCGGCGGCGCGGGGAGAGAGGGGAGAGAGGGGAGAGGAACTTCGTGGCGAGGGAGGGGTACGGCCTTGATATAGTACACGTTATTTCTGTGGCGCACCGAGACAAAGTGCGCCACGTAAAACATTAGTTTTGTGGCGCACCGTCGCCGTGCGCCACGAAGAAGTAGTTTCGTGGCGCACCGAGGTTTGTGCGCCGTAGAAATTGTAAAACCAATGGTTGGGGTGACAGGGTGTGGGGCCCACCAAGTTTTTGTGGTGCACCGTTTAGTAGTGCGCCACAAAATTAATCTATTTCTGTGGCGCACCGAGCTTCGTGCGCCACAAAATAAGTTTCTGTGGCGCACACAAAACGGTGCGCCACAGAACTAAGCTTCGCCTATAAGGGTTTTCCTACTAGTGCTAGGGTAGGTCCTGACGGAGAGTACTGATGCTTCATGATTTCCTGCACCACGCGAACCGCAACGCGCTCGAAAGCGTTCACCAAGATCTCAGAATGGCGGTGTAGAGAATGAGCCACCATGTAATTAACTTCCTGGCGCGGAGCTCTGGTGCGTTCCTCTGAAGGAGTAGACAGGTCTACTTCATCAAGAACGCCTTCCCGGGAGAACGCTTTCCACCTGGTGCCATGTGAACGGGTCTTCGTGAAGGAGCCGATGAGATCGGCTTCTAAGAGGGCTTTGACCTCATCGTACTTCTTCTTGTGCTCCTCAGGCAGATCTGCGTACGTGACTGGTTCGCCCACCACCTCATCGGCGGCTTTTGACATGGTTGTCGCAGATGTTGACGTAGTTGTTGTTGTTGAGTGTCCCACTGGGCGTGCCAGAATGTGTTGCCTACCAAAACCCACCGGCGAGCAGCGACGGACAACACGGAGAGCCGGGAGGCTCCCAGGACTACTGGTGGATCCTGGTCCCTCGGGCAACAGCCCGGAATGCTCCGGCACACGTCCCGGCTGCTGATGCAAGGGCGTGCCACCTGACCTAGCCCTGGTCAGGAAGGTGATGGATTGCTTCGATTAGTTTCCTGTATGGCAAACACGTAAACGTTAAATACGAGCCCCGATCGGCTCTTAGGTTGCCCTGTGGATCGGCTCAAAGAGCCGATTGCCCCATGGTTCACGTTAGATTTACAATGACATGGGGATCCTGCTTTATCAATATCAAGTTAAACCAATCTACGATAGTTTAGGGTTTTCACCGCATAACCGGAACGTCCTACGCGTAGTTAAGTCTAGCAGATACGTAAGATGATGAAAAACCAGTCCTAAAGAAGGCTAAAAACCAACACGAAGCTGATCCCCGGAACAATCCCTCTAGGACTTAATAAACCATACCTTACGCACTACCGAATCGTTCAACCCGTTTGCAAGGCCTAACCATGCGGATATCTATATCTATATCTATACCTAATAATAAAGAAAATAAGGTTTCCGTGGTTTCGTCCTGTTTGGGCTTTCGTCCGCCGCTCTACACGTCTTCGTATGCCCGACATATTCCTTTCGATGTTGTTTCTTCGTCGCTGTCCAACTCCTGAGTAATCAGCGCAACGCACGCCCTCCTCCTTCCAAAGCAGGACACCAGTTTTCGATCGAAACGCAAACTACTACTCCGTACAACATACTAACACGATATGCTCTTGCCTCACGAATCGGAATCCATCACAAAGTCCGTCCACGTCCTCGATGCTTCAATAAAGATCGCACCGATGCGGACGCAGACCTAAAGCCTCCTATCTCCTGACCGCTATCACAAGGGACCCCCTTTGCCCGATTACTCGCCGCCATCTCCGAATTCCCCGTCTACGAGAATAACCCAAACGATGGCAGCGATCTTCGCCGCGTGGGCGACCATGGAGTCCGCCCCCAAAACAGCTTCTGGGTCATGGCGGTATCGACTGTAAGGTCTAGGAGGAAGAAGAGGAACTCTACGGGGTACTTGGCCTGCACAAGCAGCACGCGCTGCGCCTTGGTGTCTACCAGAAGCACGCGCTGTGCCTTGTCATCAACATCCTCCGTGCTGCACAGCCTCGTAGCCGCGGTTTCATCGGCGTCGCTCAGACGAGTTGTGCTAAAACCGCCGCCTTCATGCTCAACATGCTGTCCTACGTCACATGCATGCCGCCGATCGTCAACAAGCCGGATGCAGCCTAAGTTCTGCTGGTGCTCGATCGTTTGATCCGTGTGCCAGGTCGTGTGGTTTGCTGAGATCCTTTTCCTTCCGTTCGGTGTCTGCGCGGCAAAACTGCAGATTGTTTGCTCCTGGAGAATTTCTGGCAGGTGAGGGTTGCGGTCAACTGCCACGCAATGGCCGCACAAAGCCTCCTGTTCTCAAGGATTTATTTGGAACATGGGGCTCTGGCATTCGGTGATACAGCTCAGGGACATCCTGTTGTGCAACAGAGATTGATTCGTGGTACGCGATTGTCTGATCAATGCAATTTTCATGCAAGGTGAAATTTGATGGAGAGACGGACTGGAGTAATTATTATACAAGCGGAATTCTCTTGGAGCGCTGAACTTTGGCCCTGTCCTCAATTTTGATCGATCTGTCAATAGAGCTGCTTTATTATCAGCAACTAATCGATCAGGTCCGGCCATTGGGAGCTTCACCACTCCTAATGGATTCCACATACATGATATAATCTACCTGTTCAAATTGCATGCATCAAGTGTGTTTATGCATCTTCGTCATCCGGTAACTGATTCAGCATACCCCTCCATCCATACACTTGGTCTTATTTCATTCTTGTGTCATCTAGATTATACTCAGTAATGATTTATGTACGTAGTTTTACTGGTGGCCTTTATCGTTTTTACCCAGTAGAATAAATTGAAAATTATGTATACAGCTAAGTCTGACAAAAAAATCAATCTCCTTTTTAAGGAGAAAAAGGTTGTCACAATAAGAAGATTTAATTACATGTCAAAGGGTCAAAGGGTCAGAGAGTCCCTAATGCAAACAACTGTGAGTTTGTAATTTTGAAAACAGCAAGCTCCAAACCATCAAGCTAGAAGCTCACGGTTGAAGTGTAGCTAGATTTAGTTCTAATAAAATACTTAAGATGATCAAACTATCCAAATGACAGCCCCTACATAATTTCAATGTTCTTCTTGTAGTGAAATTCAGCTCAAACTAACAAATATTCAATAAAAATTAATCCGTAGCAACGCACGGGTATTGTCCTAGTCAAACTAATCCTCGGAACAAGGAACAACTATAACAGATCGGATCTACTAATTAAATACAGATTAAGCAAGATGCTGCCCTTACACCTAAGACAGGTGTAAGGGCAGCTAGATATCGAGGGGTAGCGTAGCTAAACAAGCATACCCTGACAGTATCGACGTCAACCCCAAAACATCCACGATAAGGGTGTTGCTCGCCATCAAAAAGGCTTCAGCACGAGCAACACCAACAGCGAATAAACTGATACTGCCTAGATCGCAAGATGCGATCTAGGCAGCATGTTGCTTACCCGGGAGAAACCCTCGAAACAAGGGGTGGCGATGCGCCTAGATTGGTTTGTTGTGAACGTGATCGTCCTCCTTTCTCAATAACCCTAGGTGCATATTTATAGTCCGTGGACTTTCTATCTTAGGAATAAACCTAGCTGTGTACGACTAAACTTTTATCTCTTAATTCTAAATCTACCATAATATACAGATACACGGGCAATCTAGCCCAAATTCTCGCACAAGGCCGAATCAGAGACACTTCATATGCATGTCCTCGAAGCCCTTCTTTGATCACGGCCCATCTCCGGACTCGGTTAAAATCTGGTGATAACAATTATTTTTCGGAAAGTCAAACTATTTCAAGTTTGACCAAGTTTTTATAAAAAATCATTAACATGAAAATTACAACATCAATATAATTAGATAGATAATGAAATATATTTTCATATGGTATCTACAAAATATCATGTTTGTTCATAGATTCTTCTAAAAGTTTGGTCAAACTTTACTTCGTTTGAATTTAAAAAAAATATAAGCCTTAAGTCTTAGGAAGAGGTAGTACGTCTTAGTTTGTGAAAAATCATGTTCCTAATTATGTATTAGTTTGTGTAATGTTTCTCCTGTTTATTGAAATGAAAATGCAAAAAAGTATTTCAATTTAAAACAAGTTGCGGAGGGGAGCGCGGCTGGAAACAAAACACGGAACGCTAGATCCAGCACCGTTTGGGGACACTCTGGAGTGCTCTTACACTACATATGTAGAACTTTCAAAGTTGCCTGAACAATAACAGTGCTAAACAACGTCCTTGCATCAGGATGTTGATTCGAGGTTGCTTAGAATGGTCGATATGGCTAGTGGAGCGATGCCCCACGTACGATAATAGTAGGTGATGCCTACCTGCCTTGTCGATCGATCTCTGCTTAGGTATCTTGGCACGGCAGGACAGACTCTCCGTTGGCGTAACACAAGCGAGATTGCGAGAACAGAGAAAGTGTGTAGAGTACGTGAGAAGATTTATGAGAGAAATATACATGATACAGTACTAATTATGTCACTAGATAGATACCACACGGCCTATGCTTAGCTGAAACTTCAGAATTCTCCACGAGTAAATCCCAACCCTGGTAAAGAACAGAGTAAATTCTAGGGCATGCACCTGCAAAACCGTTTGCAATTTGCTCGTCGTCACTCTAGAATCGGAAACTTCCGAATTTTCCACGCCTAGACATCATCGTCGCACACACAGGTTCGTTGCATCTGCCTAGTTTTACACGAGTTGTTTCTGTCAAGAGAGAGATGTTAATTACCTCCAGTACTCTTCAGGACACTGGAAAATGCACATCCACACACTCCAAAAACGGGAGAGACAATAGTCACCGTACCCAATGTAATTCGCTCCACACACTGATTACGGCCTTTCGTCATACAGCTGACGTGCCGTACCCAATGTAATTCGCTGACTAGGAGTATTCGAGACTGCACTACAACTGTAAAACCGAGACCCAGCGAATGGTCGCCGTGGTTTAAGGCAAATGGTCGTCTTAATTTAACACGTCCGGTCCTCCTCGAATTCCCAATGGGATCCACTAGTGGTAGCATGATGCTCGACAACGCATCTGGACAATGTATAATTAATTAGCAGTCTGGTACGATAAACCTGGCCATCAAGTTGGGCACTTGGTCGTACGGGAATCCTTCCTTTTTCTTGTAGCCATGATGGATGGCTTGGAAAGATTGCGAAAACCCTACCATTGATTGATTCCCAGCTAGTTAATTTGCACTGAATTATAAGAAAGCAAAATATGATTTTTTTTCCCAAAAGGAGAAAACCTTATGATATATGCAGCCAGTGTTCCTTGTGGGCGAGAATATGCACGACATGAACCTCTCGTGATTTATATTCACCAGACAAATGACTCACTAGATATATAATACCCGTTATCCAAGTTGGACACTTGGTTCACAAATCTCATCTCAGCCTACTTCTAGTGATCATGAGTGATGTGGGAAAGATTAGAAAATTGTAGAAGAAATTGATTACCTTCTAGATACTCACTTGAAAGACTGTTGTTCTTTCCTCCCATACAAGTATGTATACAAGTATGTATACAAGATGTATCTATTGTGATTTATGTTCATCAAACCGCTCACAGCACCTGTAGTTTTTTATGTAAGTTATATTCAGCTTTCCCGCTACATTTTTTTGTAAGTGTGTTCAACACTCATCATGCTAATTCATCAAGTTTTCAACCTGCATGTTTCAAGAGAATATGTCATGTCAATCATGCTGTCTATTTCTATTTTTAAATATTCTGTGAATCTAAGAGGCTCCGATGATGGCTGGCCTGTATATGTACATGATTTTTAGTTGTTTATTTTCCTTTCGGGGACATGTAATTTTTTTGAACATAACTTGTTTGTATATGTTGTTGTAAAGCATCAGCCAAAAACTTATTCGACATTCTGATCTGCTCAAAGTCAATGCCGTTAATTCTTCCAGTGACTAATTATTGGCCGTTAAGTGTCCAAGTGATGCTCTATTTTCAGATCATTCGGTGACCACATGCAATTTCAAGGATATGCAGTAAAAATTTCTAAGTGTTTTAGTGACTTTGATTGCATAGTCCATATGTTTCTATCAAGAAAAAAATTCAAAAAGTCAACTGTATAATAGCATTGACAGAGCGTTCTGAACCTATATGTCGCTGGCTAGACTCGGAAAAATAAACACGCTGCACAATTTCCACCATCTTCTCTCAGCATTGGCTTGCTGGTATAGGAGGTCACATCTAGCATATATATCTTGAAAGCTAGCATGAATCGCCAACCTAGGTGATGTCAGAGTTATTTGTCGATCGGTGGATTCATGCCAGGGTCGAGTTAGGAGAGTGACAAAGCAGAGAAAGAGAGACAATGTGTCACCGATAGAGGAGACGCACCAGCCTCGTCGAATTTCATGAGCCCCCTAAGCTCATATGAAGATTTTGACACATTATGAAGAAGGAGAGGGTGATGGATATGGCGACTTACAATAGAAGAGGTACACATTGCAACTATAAAAACGTGACCTAGCAACCGGCCATCTTAGTTTAAGGTTATCCAACACATCCGGTTCTCCTCGAACTTCATATGGAATGCACTTACGGTAGTGTGTTACTTGACAACACAACCATAAAATGTAAAATTGGTACTCTGGCAAGATAAAACGGGTAGTAAAGTTGGGCACTTGGTACTCCTCAAACGGCTCAGTAGATATATTATACTTTACACGCAGTTTTTTTTGTAGGTTATACAATATCACCATTCGAATTGCATGCTACATTTCTTATAAGTGTGTAAACACTCTTCATGATAATTCATCTAGCTTTCAAACTACATGCTTCAAGAGAATAAATATCAATCATGTGTTTATTCCTATGTCTAAAAATGTTTTGAATTAAAGAGGCCCCAATGGTAGCTAGACTGCATATATACATGATTTTAAGTTTCTTCTTTTTTCAAGGAGATGTACAAAATTTCAGTATAAATTCCTTGTATATGTTTTCATAAAGAATCAATGAAGAAAATTATTCAAATGTTCCTTTTTATCTCAGTTTAAGGTCTTCCAACGTCCGGTCCTCCTCGAATTCCCCGTGGAATCCACTCATAGTAGTAGGTTACTTGATCACGCAACTAGCCAACGAATCGGTCATAAAGTTGGATCTTCGTATGTGAATCCCGCGCTTTTCTTCTTGTCATTGTGGTTGGTATGGAAAGAGTTGAAAATTCTAGCAAATGATTCCTAGCTAGTTTGCACTCAATTAGGGGAAAAAGCTTTTTTTAAAGAAAAGTGTAAACCTGCAAATATTTGCATCTCTTGATTCACGCAACCCATCAATTATTTTTTGATATGTAAGAATACATACAACATGAATCTCTCATAATTTATGTTCACCAAACACCTCACCGATAACACAGATTATCAAGTTGGACACTCGGTTCGGGAATCCCGTCCTTAAGAGTTATTTTTTGCACAATTTTATAGAAAACAATCAACTTTGCAATTTTCTGTTAACCTTTATTTATTCTTATGTTGTGTGATAAACACTCTTGATGCTACATTATGTAATTTTCCAACTTGCACGTTTCAAGAGGATTTTACATCTTAATCATGTGTTTGTTCATATGTTCAAAAAATATGTAAACCTAAGAGGCCCCGTTGATTACCGGCGTACACATATACATGATCATGAGTTCATGTTTCTTGTGTGTGAAAGAGGGGGGGGGGTTCAACATAACGTCCTTATATTTGGTACACCAACCAAGAACTTATTCGACAAGCTAGACTGGTTAAAGTCAATATCTTCAATTTTTTGAATGAACAATTATTACTTGGTAAGGCTCCAAATCATCATGTCTCCTTACATGTCTCGACGACCAGATGCTTGTTCATGGGTATGCATGACAAAATGTGTTTCAACAATTTTCTTGGCGTTTTTCTCACTTTGTTCTGTGCATCTTCCATGTATTTGTCGTCCAGAAAATTATTATTATCTAAAATTGACTACACACCCGCATTGACAGGGGATGACAAAACCCAAACGTGTCTACATAAAAAAGTCTTGAGTGGTTACACACCTCCCAGCTTCTCTCGCTGATGGCTTGGAAGGAGGGAGCAGCGAAAAGGTAGGAGTCCAGGCCTAGCCGATCTCGCAAGGTAGCATGAATTAACAAACCCACACAATGACCAAGGGTTAAATCTGTCGAGGGGTAGAGGTAACACACAAGCCTTGTCAAATTTCATAAGTTCCCTTACATGCTTTCTGCGCCGATGATTTTGCATGAAGTTGAAGAATGGTTGGATGAAGAATATCGGGAATGAGAATAAGTGAGGTGTAGACACCTTAGATTCAGAAAGAAATTTGGGCCACAAATTCCAGCAAAGGACCGGCCAGATATCAAAAAAATCAAAAACCATTGTGGCTGTCTGTGATGTTGCTCGCTTTCTTCACTTGGGTGATATCACCTCCGAGGTTGGTGCGGCCGTGCAGGTCATCGCTGTCTCGCCAACGAAGTCAAGCGCAGGTCAAGATCATCTCTTTAACAACCGTGGGCCCCTTTCTTGATAGCACAACATTAGCAACCAATCAGTTTAGAACAGCTGCATTTTTTTCCTACAGCACACTCCCTAGTATATTCACAATTGATTGATCGCACAACGCGTACAGTTCCTTCTTCCAGATATTATTTCTATCATGGATATTTTCCGTAATCATGGATATTTTCTTAGTACTTGATAGCTAAATATAGTACATAATAGTGTAGACAACGTTTGTGTATTAAAGGCTATATCAAAATCTCATTTGACATGTATAAATCCATATAATAAATCTAACCGCGCAAGTGTTGTGGGTTAGATTGCTAGTTTTGTTAAAAAAAATACATGTACTTTTTGGGTGAGCTTGTTACTTTCATATCTACATATGCTGACAATTTCAGATTTTTTTTTTACATTTGAAATGCCCTTAATTTCTACTTAGGCCAGCGCATGTGCTCCTCGGAGCTAATTTTAATCTTCGTCATGCTAAGAAACAACTTCTCTCTTTCGCCACATATATATTACAACTGATTAAGTATCAACTATAGTCAACATAGTATCTTGTGTTTTTTAGTGCGGGAGTTTTTATGGTACCCCTGTACTCCCCACTTATTTGATGGAGTACAAACTAAATCTAGCCATTGGTTTAGAAGGATAGTTTAGACATTTTGCCATTATAATAAGGGTATCATACACAATCTAATTCGCTGATTGCAACTGATCACGCAGACACGCTGCCGTGGCTGCCTTCTGAACTCCTCCTTACCCATGGAGCCGCGCCGCCGCCTCCTCCACACCCACCGTCACCATATCCTGGACGGATCCACCCTCTGGTGTTTGCATATCCCTAATCTTCAGCAGCTCCGCTGAGCCGCCTCTCGTGTAGATCGGACGAGCAAACCTCATCGAACAAGAATATTCAGTTCCCACAAAATCACAAGCCTGCTCTTGTTTTCTTTCTATAGCCTGGTTCATGCGTACATGACCAGATACTTTCATGTACTATTGGATCTAAAACTCTGTTTTATGAAGCTATCTGCATAAAGTAAATTTGATGTTCCGTGTGAACGCAGGTGAAATTGACTGGAAACGCAAACCCAACTCTGCATGTTAGCTTGATCCGTCATTATCTTTTTTGAGATCTGATCCATTATTATCGGAGTAGTGAAAAAGAAAAGAAAAAATAAGAAAGAATAGCTGGGATTATCGTTTTGCCCATCTGGTGGAGGTACTCCGCCAATTTTGGCTGAGTTTTGGAGTTAGTATACTCTATGGGATGATAATGGAATACCGGAACACATCAGAGCATCTGTCGGGGCCAGAGGCCGATCTTCATCCTCCTCGCATCGTCTTCCGGAGATACGGAGCGTGTGCGTTTGGGGGAAGTTTTTAATTTAATAGATAGAAGAAATTTGTAGGCGCGTGTGCAACATAAACAAATTACATATAAATATTTGGGAAAAACATAAACAATACATATAAAAACTTCGAAAAAAATTTAAACTACTTCTTCTTCCTTGATGGCCCCGCCTCATCGTCCTCACGCTGGCGCTTCCGGCTAGTCACCTCCTCCGAAGAGGCGGTGTCGGTCGACGCATCGGAGGAACTCGTGTCCTCCTCGTCGTCGAAGGTGCTCGCCGGCTGCGCCTGCGCCTTCGCCTTCGCGTCCGCGTCCGCCTTCGCCCGGGCCGCCGCGTCGTCCTCCTCCTCCTCTTCCTCGTCCTGCTCCTCAGCCTCTTCCTCGTCCTGCTCCTCAGCCTCTTCCTCGTCCTCGCTGTCCGGCGGCGGGGAATCGTCGCTTTTCGGCGGCGGGGAATCGTCGCTGCTAGGCGTTGCAGCTCGGTCCCACTAATGGCGCCATACATGCGATTTCCCCTCGCTGTCGGTGTTCGATGGCAAAGAGAGACTGCTCATGTTGAAGTGTCCAACGACAGAGGATGGTGAAGAGATGAATGGCGCCGTCCGGTTGTAGATCGCAAAACGTATATGTAGTGGTCTATCGACGAAGAGAGCGGCTGATGTGGGTATTACCTGTCGTTGCCTAATCGACGGTACCTCGGAGGAGGGATCCTCACGAGGGGGAGAAGAAGTAGGGGCCATAGGGCGGAGTGCACACGGGACGGTGGTACGCGAGTTACCCAGCTTCGGAACACCTGCACGATGACGAGGGCCTACTGCCGCTTGTCTGGAATTATCTGGGCGCTTTCGCGTTGTTACAATGAGTTGTGGTTGTGCCTCTAGGGCTCCCAGGATTCGGCTTATAAAGGCGCACGGATCTAGGGTTTACATGGAGAGTCCTAGCCGGATTACAGATAGCCTAACTACGGTACAATATCTTGCCGTGCACGTCACGGATCCGCCTTCCATATACGTCGTACCAGATCCGGATCCCTCATGGGCGATCCGGGTTCCTCCTAAATGTCGGTACGGATCCGGCTTACTTATCCTGGGCCGGACTTCTCCCTTCATGATCAACAGCAACTGGGCCGCCCGATGGGCCACATGCCTCATCACCGTCTATGGGCCACCCGGGCTTGCCGGATCTAGGCACTGTCGATGGTACACCCATGAAGTATACCCACAACAGTAGCCCCCAGAGTTCTCCGAGTTTCACCTGCAGTTTCCGCCTTGCTGGTCCATCACGATCTCCGGCAAACGTTGGTAACGCGGAGAAACTCGAAGAGCTCCAACTTCGCATTTTCTTCTTTTTCCAACTTATAGCCGGAAAATGCTCTCATCCTGCGGAACTTCATCCATCGACATTCTAAAGAACATTTCCGGATTACTCCCTGCTCGCGAATGTGGGTCAACTTATCCTCACGCAATTACCCGGAATCTTAAAAGATTCAAACGGTTCCGCCAATTCTGGCGCCATTTTCGCGCGATTTATGCGGTAACTTATCTCTAGCCATTTTTACCGTTAGGGTTTGGGACACGTGTCGCGCATCCAACGGCGCGACGCTTGCGTTCCGACCACAGGATGCGGAGCACGAATCTTATCCCTTCAGCCTATAAATATCCGCCGTCGAGGCCCTTACCCTCATTCACCCCCCTTCTCACCTCTCTGCCGAGCGCCGCCCGTGAGCTCTTCCTCCGCCGTGCCGGAACCTGTCAGAATAGTCGCCGGAGCATCACCGGAGCGAGCCCACCACCGCAGTGTTCTTCGTGTTCTTAACTCCGGCGAGTCACCGCGCGGAAAACTCGTCGCCGGCAGCTCCGACCACCGCATACGCCATTACGGTAAGTCTTCGAGCTTCACTTTCGCGCCGTAGTTGGTAGGGGTGAACCTGGGGAAGATGATGTGGGATCCGACTAAAGAAAGTTTCCGCCAAACCCTTTTTTTCAGATGTCTTCAACGACTCCGCCTCCGACCTCAGAACCAATCATGGCGACCCCAATTTCCTCCGCCCCTCCTCCCTTCGTTCCAGTCAGGCTGGATCCTTCAAAAGATTCCGGCAAGGAGGCTGAGGGGACCTCTGCTCACCCGGAGAAAGCCTCCGGGGCGGGTCAAACGGAGCACCAGGCGGAAGAGGTCACAAAGAAGTCGAAAGCTCGCAAGCGAGATTCTGAAGCTAAAGGAAAATGGTGGCCCTGTACCACCACCGAGATGGAGCTGAAGAACCTCGAGGCGGAGGGCTTTCTGCAACCCGGAAGTTGGAGGTCAGTTCCAAATGAACTAGCTCCGGCTCCGAGGGACGACGAGATGGTGCTGACGAAGGCACTGGTGGAGCGCGGATTTTCATTTCCGCCTTCGGACTTCTTCCTGGAGATTCTGAAGACGTACGGACTCCAACCCCACAACATATCTCCAAACAGCGTGCTTGCCATCAGCAACCACGTCTCCCTCTGCGAAGGCCATCTCCGGGTAACCCCCGAGATCTCTCTGTTCCAATATTTTTTTACTGTCAAGAAGGAGAGGATCCGGCAATCCGCCGAACTCGCTACATGCGGATCCATCACCTTTATAATCCGCCCGGGCCGCGTCTACCCCCCCACCGACCGCCACGAATCCGCGAGGTACTGGTCTGGGGGCTTCTTCTACTTGAAGGACTTCTCCGACCCCGCGAGTAAAAAGAAACTGCCACCTTTCAAGAATTGCCCCGCCACCGAGCTTCCGTCATGGACGCACTGCCCCCACTTCTCCGACTCGCCTCAACTGACCCGCGCTGTTAGGCGGATCTGCAAGCTCACGGAGGAGGGGCTGACGGGGAAGGATTTAACCCTTTCCTGGTTCACCAAGTGGATCCAGCCGCTGCAACACAGGGATCGCCTGATGTTTGAATACACAGGGCGCGACGATCCAATGCGCGCCACCAAAGACAATCTCTCCGCCATTGCCATCGACAAGAGGATCCGGGTCCTCATCAAGATCCCACGTGAACTCCATGTTCACGTATGCAACAAAGACATCCACACGAATGGATCCGGAACCGCGGTACGTCGTCTTGACTTTGGTTTATCGTTTTTCTTCACTTTTTGTCTGTACTTAACTTTGCATTAGCTCGAAGCGCTTGAGGAAAATGAACTCGGAACTCTCCTCCGAGTCCCATCCACCGGTAACGCGGATCCGGATGCCGCATCAGAGGAGATGATCTTTTTAACTTACCAACCATATCGAGCCCCCAGACCGCAAATGGCCAGGTGATAGGTATGGTCTTCAGCTCTTGGGCTGGAGCGTTTGGTTGAGTAGCGTAGTACTGACAACCTCGGCGGGTCTTGACTATCTTGTCAGCATCTTCTTTAGCTGTAAGCCAATAAAAGCCTAGCCGAAAAGATTTTGCAACGAGTGACCTGGGGGCGGCGTGGTGCCCGCAATCCCCTGCGTGGATCTCTCTGAGGATTTCAATGCCATCTTGATTGGAGACGCATTTGAGAAACACCCCTGTTGCGCTTCGTTTGTAGAGCTGTCCATCAACAATTGTGTATGATCTTGCTCGTCTGATGATCTGGCGCGCGAGGACCTCGTCCTCCGGCAACTTCTGATCGATGAGGTAGTCCAGGAAAGGCTGTGTCCAAGCCGGAATGGTAGCCAACACCTCTCTGGCCGGAGACACTGCCACCTCTGGGTTTTCCGGGTTAGCGCCCTTCACCGAGGGTATCCGGAGATGCTCCAGGAAGATTCCAGGCGGAATTGGCTTTCTGCCGGATCCGAGCTTGGATAGCATATCTGCCGCTGTGTTATCGTCTCTCCTGACGTACTTGACTTCGTATCCGAGGAAGCACTTGGCGATCTCATCAACTTCGTCTCTGTAGGCCGCCATGACGGAGTTTCTGGCGTTCCATGTTCCGGCTACTTGTTGTGCCACCAGGCGGATCTGCATTGGTCTTCCACCGTTATTTCCTGCTCAGGGGCGGATTGGGTGGGTTTTGATTTTTTCAGATCTAAGGCGGAATCTTCGCTAGGAAGTTCCTGCGTCTCAGATCGGATCTTCGCGACTGCGTCCTGCTCGGCGGGCGGTCGCGTCGGCGCTACTTACCGGCGGGTTTCCGTCGGAATCGACGGTTTCCCCGATGAAGATGTGTATGCCGCCAACCGGGACGATGGAGAGCTTGACGGGGTCGGTTTTAGCCGGAATCCAACACTCATCCGGAGGGACGATCGGCAGATTTCCGGCGTAAAGGACACGCCCCACGGCGATGGTGTCGTCGTAGCTTCCCATGGCGGAACCCTCCCGGTTCCGGCCTCCGGACGCCGCAGGCCCCACGGTGGGCGCCAACCGTCGTTGCCTAATCGACGGTACCTCGGAGGAGGGATCCTCACGAGGGGAGAAGAAGTAGGGGCCATAGGGCGGAGTGCACACGGGACGGTGGTACGCGAGTTACCCAGCTTCGGAACACTCGCACGATGACAGGGCCTACTCGCCGCTTGTCCGGAATTACCCGGGCGCTTTCGCGTTGTTACAATGAGTTGTGGTTGTGCCTCTAGGGCTCCCGTGATCCGGCTTATAAAGGCGCACGGATCTAGGGTTTACATGGAGAGTCCTAGCCGGATTACAGATAGCCTAACTACGGTACAATATCTTGCCGTGCACGTCACGGATCCGCCTTCCATATACGTCGTACCAGATCCGGATCCCTCATGGGCCTCCATGGATCCGGGTTCCTCCTAAATGTCGGTACGGATCCGGCTTACTGATCCTGGGCCGGACTTCTTCCTTCATGATCAACAGCAACTGGGCCGCCCGATGGGCCACATGCCTCATCACCGTCTATGGGCCACCCGGGCTTGCCGGATCTAGGCACTGTCGATGGTACACCCATGAAGTATACCCACAACATTACCCTTCGGGTAACCTGTATTGTGCTACCTCTTGTGGCCCAACCAAGGGCCCATGAAGATCATCCATTGACCAAAGTGGGCCGCCATGTCGGTTCCGAAGAAAAATACTTGGCGAACAAGGCATGAAGACGAATAACGAGGAAAGTTTGGACGTAGAACTCTTTGTAACCTAATCGTACCCGGACAGACCTCTCGAGACCTGGCTCACAATATAAGGGCCAGGAGAGTGTCTGCCGAGGGACACACAATCAACTTAGCCATAACCACCGTAGGTCTAGATCTAGGTCATACGAAATCTTAGCCTCTCGACGAGATCTTAGTCCAAGCCTTCGGCTGCCCCATTGTAACCCGATATTTTCGATAATCAAGATCAGACAAGAAGGAAGTAAGGGTTTTACCTCATCGAGGGCCCCGAACCTGGGTAAATCTCTCCCCCCGTTTGTTTGGTATCCGATGTCTCGTGTCATCCTGCAGGGTTCCGTCAACCCTAATCCCCAAAAGGTGGGCATTGCCGAGGAGTACCCTCGACAGCGGTGGTTGCTCTTCCGCGGAGTTCGTGCTCCATTGTGGCGGTTCGCGCGTTGAGGCCATTGCGACGGTTCCCGGCGAGGCATTTGGGCTCCCCAGGCCACTTGGCGGTCCATTACGACGGTTCAATGCATCGATGGACGCGGTTGCATCTGCGACGGTTCCCCTTCCCGGCAACTGCACCATCGCTATTTACGCGGTGGTTGAGCGTCAGCACGCAACCCTGGGCTCGCCGTTGGGAATATGGGCCTCCCCAGGCCAAATTTTACATCCATCCGGTGCTAAATAGCGCCGGATTTCGGCCTGGAGAACCCAAACGGATGGAGATGCTCTGAGCCCTTAGATCGCTTAAAATAAACGACTGCTGGTAGTTTCTGGGCACTGTAAAAGTCCTCTTTAGTGCTTTGTTGGCACGAGTCCAAGCTCTTCCTCCCGAACTTAGAGCAAACTCGAACACAAGGATGACTCGGATCGCTTGATACCTCTTCATCATTAATATTAAACGGTATACCTAGCCTTATACAAAACCCATATGATCCAACTAAAATATATGAAATGTTGCATAGGTATAGCTACGAGTACGTACGTACGTCGGCTCATCGACGACGACTCTTCCGCACGGTGGCGGTTGTGGCAGCAAGCAGGAGGAACGATAAGGCAGTTGGCCGGCCACACTCCGAGCAGGCGCTAGCAAACATGAGCCTCGGAAATTTCTCGTAGGTATTTTTTGGCAGGGTTGGCGATGGCGTGCATGCTGGACGGTGGCGTGACGAACGGCTAAACAGTCTGGGGCAATTCGGCCGGATTTCTCGACACGTCAGGAACGAGACTAGACGGATTGTGTCTCACACTTTTTGACAGTGTTGACGCATGCCGAACAACATGTTGCGCCGGCGGTCGCGAGGTTGCCTGACGGCGGCCGTGATTGCGCGTTTAGCCGGCGGCAGTAGTACAGATCAGAATTGTACGTGGAACAGTGGTTGAAGAGTAGGGTATATCTATACGTGAACATAGACGGTTTTAGATTTGGATTTAATCATAAGCTTAAACAACACCGGTTTAAATAATAAAAAATTCATTTAAACTCAAGTCATATTACTGGAGGGGTTGTACTTGAGCAAGGCTCATCCTGTAATATGACTTGAGTTTAAATAAAAAATTATTATTTTCTTAAGTGTTTCAGATTTTTCTGATCATAATGGACCAAACGCAAATCTCTTGCGTGATCTGAAAAGGAGGGAATCTATAAATGTATAGAATCCCGCTCATCTGGATATACTGATTTGGGTCGTCCATGTTTTTTTCCTTTTCTTTCCCTGTGTCACGCCATGAACGCGACATGGCAAAGTAAAGAACCAAATAACCGGAAACTAGTAGGCCTTCCGAGACAATTACAACCATGATGCTGACAATTACAACCACAACTTATCTCATCGGTAGGCCTTACGTGAGTGTGTGGATGTGACACTATGGGCTTTGTGCACGTCTGCTTGTTGTATTGAAAAAAAGAAGCTTTCGTTGTAGGAAAATAAGAAAGAGAAAAGGTTGATCCACTAGCACAAAAGGTGGCAAAATTTCTAGGTTTGCATCAATCAGCAAAGGTATGGTGACGTGCCACTAATAACATGGCATGAAGAACATCTTCGGCTCATCCAACGAGAATGACAAAACGTAGTTCTCCTTTATGCCAACTAAACTCAGTATATGATAAAGCTGAGGTCAGAAGTTTTACGTGTAACCCAAGAGCCCGGTGTCCTTGTGGTTGAATATTTTGATGGTTTGTTTTACGGTTGTACTGACTGTCGCTTGTCTCGTATTGGCTTGAGGAAGGTAGCAAAATATTGGTGATAGCTCCACCAAGGACTGAGGTCCAGTGAGTGATGACTACTAGTTTGTATGTGTAACTATTGAACTCACGGGCGGCTATTAGTTCGTGTAGCGGTGCAAAATGTTGTTGTCAGACCAATGCAAGTTTATAGGCGGTTTGGCAACGTAGTTTTAAAGAACTACTCCCTCCGTCTCAGTTTAACAGACGCGCACGTACTATAAGAAATTGACTTGACCATTATTCTGGTCAATGAAATATAAATATATGTCATAAAAATTATATCATTGAAAAGTTTTTTGCATACGAATATATAATGATATGAATTTTGTAGACATAAAATTTATATTTTGTTGGCCAAATCAATGGTCAAAGTTTGTCTTAAACTGTGCGCGTGCCTATTAAACCGAGACGAAGGCAGTACTTGTGATCATAATCAAATTGAGTTCAATTACATAATAATTGTGCATACCTTGCTCTACAACGAGAGAAGACATAAATGTTTCTGTCTCCAACTAGTAATTGTGTGATTTAATTGATGTAAAAAATGTACCTTTGCTAGAGGGGGGCCACCTCTCTGGTAGCAACAAAATATACCCATCTAACATTTCTAGACCAAAAAAGTCAGCCGCAAGACATAATCGGAAGTTCAATAAATGGGATATTGCGTACAACACCTTCGCAACCATGTGTGGTAGTAACAGATAATCTTTAAACTTCCCTTATTTCCATCACCGTGTCTGAGTTATGTACACGATTGAGTGCCCACAAAAACCTACCTCTTGTGCGACGTCTCTCTCTTTTACTTCTCAGGGCTACCCCAATCTCTCTGAACATAGGCCAATCATGGTCACAGAAAAATAGTGTGTCCATATCTTGCAAGTAGCACCCGTTCCAATGGTACCTTATAGATAATTTTCACTATATAAACCTTTTGAGGTTTGTCATGTCTCTTCGTGGCTTGGCGAGTAACCTCGAGGACAGTGTGTATCTCTGCGCATGAATACCGCATATGCAAGTTTTTTTGTGTGGAGGCAATAACAATAATTGGCCGTGAATAGTCCTCTATATATAAAGAAAATCATAACAATGTACATAGATTGCACACTTGGGTATGTTGTGTTGTCGACCCACATGCACACACACACAAGAGAGATTTCTGTTTGTGTACATCCGTCAGAAATGAAAGGGAAAACGATGTTGTCCTTGGATTTCACACTTCGTGTACGGAGTGTCCCATACATCAATTTGTTAATGGAAGGTTCGCTGTAGGAGACGGAGTGGTCTGAGACGAATTTTTTTCGAGAATACAGTGGTCTAACAATCTGACATGAATGAATCTTAGATTTGTAATAGCTCAAATACTCAAGTGACAACGACGGGAAGCAAGACTACAAAAAAATGTCTTAGCCTTCTCACGTCCTGGCTATAATCCGTGAAGGACTTCATTTGGGTAGTACAGATTCGACAACGAAAAGATTATCCCACATCATTTTGTTGGGCTCTACTGGGCCAGTTATTGTTCGGCTCTTATTACACGGGCCGGCAGCACAGAGCATCTAGTGACACACTCCGCGACGTGCAGTGGCTTGGGAGCGGGCTTGGGTTTCGTTTTCCAGCAGCCTGGTAGCGTCACAGGCCGTGTAAACTGAATTTGATACAGCTCGAGTGCTGCATTCCACTAAAAAGAAATATTGCTGGTGATCTCTCTCCTTCCAGCCGCTGCCTCGAAGAAACTTGGTATCCACCTCCGTTTCTACCTTAGACATGTCCCCCCTCCTCCGGCCAGCTAAGCGGTTATCGGGAGGGGTTGAGGAACATGATCTATAGGTAGAAATTTTCATGAAAGTAGTATTTTCAATAAATTAGATTAGGGTTTTAGTGTTTGTCTTTTTTTGACCTCAGCCTCAATGAAGATGCTATCTGCAATAAGTGATCTTCTGGCCTTCGATCGCTGACGAGATCTCCTTCCCAGCATGGTGGTGTTGGAAGATTACACTTCTCTATGTATGAGAGCATCTTCAGCCGCGTCCCCCAAAGCGTCTTCCAAACGGCACTGGATCGAGCGTTTGGGGATGCCTCCGCTTCGTACCGCGTTTGGGGCGTGTCGCTCCCTAGCCGCGTCCCCCAAACTTGTTTTTACAATAAAATAACTCTTTTTTCTTGGCATTTTCACTTCAATAGAGAGAAGGAACGTTACACAAACTAATACGTAGTTTGGAACATGGTTAAAACATTGCAAAATGAGAAAACCTAACTAGTGTTGGCCTCGCAGATACCGTGTGTTCGCTGCCAAGAAAGAATACTCTCAGGCACTCTCTGTCACCCAAACTGGAAAATCCAGCTGGTTGCGAGAGTGCTCGGTTGTTGTTCTTCGATGCACAGAAAGAACATCCAGAAACCTACACTAGTGGCTTCAATTGGCCGGCGTCCATCTTTGCCGCAAAGAAAGAACACTCGCCATGTTCAATCATCGTCTTCGTCATCGTCGATGTGGTAGTGCTGGCGGCAGGACATGTCGTCGAACACCTTCACACTCATCTCCTCGATGCCTTGGTAGCTGAAGTTGAGCACGCAGCCGATTTGCAGGTCATGGGAGCGCGCGAACTTCTCCCAGCTGGTGTGGAGGTACATCTTGCGGCGCCCTTCAAAGAGCACGTCCACCGTCCACCGGCAAAAGGCGCAGCTTGCCTCCCGCAGGGATAGCGTGGTTGGCTCCTTGCCGGCTACGAACTCGGCGAACTTTTTCGGCAGCCTCTGGATACCGAGTGGGTCCCCATTGAGGACGACGATGAACTCAAACTCCCACTCCTCCTCGGAAGACAACGATGGCGCATGAGACGACGACCGTGGAGGCGTTGCTGCTCCAGCACGGCCGCAACCTCGGCCTCGACCTCAACCTCTACCAGCCATGGAATGGCCCTCGACTCCTGATATGGTGGCGGCTAGGGTTGGGGAGAGAGGCGCTAGGGTTTGTGTGAGAGACGATGCATGAGCGCCCCTTTTTATACGCTGGAGGGAGGCGAGGGAGTGGTGATGCCCATTAACGCCAGTGCAGAGAGCTAGGCGCGACGAGATGTGTCGCTGCGCCTCTGTGAAAGCTTCATCGTCGTTGTGCGCCAATAACTTCCGTCGCGAGGTAGGCGACGGTTGGGCGTCGTTCATGTGCCAATGACACGTTGGGGCCGCCACTCCCCGCCTCGCTTCGCGCTTTGTTCGGCGCCCCTGAAGCGTCCCCTGTGGTGGCGGGACGAGCTCGGGGCGCCGGACAACATACTGGGCCGCGCCGGACGGAAAGGGGCTTTGTGGCGTGCGACTGGGGCCTATTAAATGTCTGGCACGCCGCAAAAACCTTTGGAACCGCTTTGGATTGCGCGACTGAAGATGCTCTGAGCCTTGAGATCTTATTTCGCCATATCAGTTTTTGATCTTTTCTCATGGTTGCCTCAAGGAGTCTCCTTGCAATATTTGTCCCGGTTGCTACGTCCTTGATAATGCTGATTCGTACTCTCGGCTCCCTAGCGACGTTGACCATATTGTTAGGTTATTTTTCTCTGGTATACTTGTGTTGTTACTCACTAGTGGAAAACAGGGCTTCCGTGGGAGCCTTTTGTCGCGGGCGCGCCTGCACCCGCGACAAATGGCCTGGCCACGTCGCCCCGAAACCATGTGGAGCGCGCGGAGGCTTTTGTCGCGGCCTTTTGTCGCGGGCCGTATTACGACCCGCGACAAAAGGGTTAGGAGCGACGTGGCCACCCCTTTTGTCGCGGGTCGTAATACGGCCCGCGACAAAATGTCCCCCCCTATATATATAGAAGCAGCCAGCCACCCCCCCCCACCTCATTTTTTCCTTGGTGGTGAAGGTGGAGGTGTATGCTAGCTCATTTTTTCTACATGTGCACAAGAGGTGTTTGATGGAATGCTTGTGAGAGGGATGCCACTTGGTTTTATTTGATAAGATATTTCTCCTTTTTTTGATCCTAAAAGGTTAGCAACTATTTTCTCGACTATATATATATGCATAGTCCGTACAATACTAATTTTAGCAAGGTGATTGCATCTGATACATATATAATTGTACTTATGATGCGGATGAGTCATCCATGGATGTACGGTAACCGATGTGCCCCCGCTTTCGAGAGGGCGTGAATTCTTTCCTGCTTGTGGCCGAGGCCAACAAGTCGAAGCAAGGTTTTATGTGTTGTCCATGTCTAAAATGTAAGAACGAGAAGGATTACTCTTGCTCAAGAGACATTAAGAGCCACCGCTTCGGTTTGGATTCATGTCCAGCTATAATGTTTGGACCAAGCACGGAGAAGAAGGGGTTATGATGGAAGACGGCGATGAGGAAGAAGATAATGATGACCGGTACCGATCTATGTTCTCCGAATGCTTTGATACCGCAATGGACGACAATGAAGAAGAAGGAGGTGAAGAACAGGCATCGGATGATCCTGTTGATGATGATCTTCGTCGGGCCATTTCGATGCAAGAAGAGGCTGTGGCACGGATAAGGAGAGGTTGCGGTTCGACAAGATGTTAGAGGACCACCACAAATTGTTGTACCCAGGTTGTGAAGATGGGCATAGAAAGTCTGGGTAGCATATTGGAATTGCTGAAATGGAAGGCGAGAGGTCGGTGTGACTGACTCGGGATTTGAGAAATTGATGATAATATTAAAGAAGACATGTTTCCAAGAAATAATGAATTGCCCGTCAGTACATATGAAGCAAAGAAGCTTGTCTGCCCTCTAGGATTAGATGTGCAGAAGATACATGCATGCATTAATGATTGTATCCTCTACCGCGGTGAGAAGTACGAGAATTTGAATAAATGCCCGATATGTGGTGCATTGCGGTATAAGATCGGAAAAGATGACCCTGGTGATGTTGAGGGCGAGCCACCCGGGAAGAGGGTTCCTGCGAAGGTGATGTGGTATGCTCCAATAATACCACGGTTGAAACGTTTGTTCAGAAACAAAGAGCATGCCAAGTTGTTGCGATGGCACATGGAAGAACGTAAGAAAGACGCGATGTTGAGGCACCCCGCCGATGGTCGGCGGTGGAGAAACATCGGGAGAGAGTTTCCGGATTTTGCGGGTGAGGCAAGGAACTTATACTTTGGTCTAAGTACGGATGGCATGAATCCTTTTGGGGAGCAGAGCTGCGATCACGGCACACTGGCCCGTGACTCTATGTATCTACAACCTTCCTCCTTGGTTGTGCATGAAGCGGAAGTTCATTATGATGCCGAGTGCTTATCCAAGGCCCAAAGCAACCGGGCAACGACATTGATGTGTACCTAAGACCATTAGTCGATGAACTTTTGGAGTTGTGGGTCAAACCAGGTGTACGTGTGTGGGATGAGCACACGGAGCAAGAATTTGACCTACGAGCGTTGCTATTCGTAACCATCAATGATTGGCCTTGCTCTCGGTAACATTTCGGGACGGACGAACAAAGGATACAATGCATGCACACACTTGTTTAGATGAGACTGAAAGTAAATATTTGGGAAAAAGCGAGAAAAGTTGTGTACCCGTTCAATCGTCGTTTCCTTCCGCGCAAGCATCCCTTAAGGAAAAAAGGCAAGCATTTCGATGGCGAGGCGGACCGCCGTCCGAAGCTTGTCCCCGTAGTGGTGCTGATATATTTGACATGGTCAAGGATTTAAATGTTATCTTTGGAAAGGGTCCGAGCGGTCGACTTGTTCCGAATGACGATGACGGACACGCGCCCATGTGGAAGAAGAAATCTATTTTACGGGAGCTAGAATATTGGAAAGTCCTGGAAGTCCGCTCTGCAATCGACGTGATGCACCGACCAAGAATCTTTGTGTGAATATTCTAGGTTTTACGGGCGTGTATGGAAAGACAAAAGATACAACGAAGCACGGGAGGACCGGGAACTTCATAAAGGACGAAACGGCAATCATCCGGGGCAGTTTGTAGGGCACTGCCAGCTATGCTCTTACCAAACAAGAGAAGGAGATCTTTTTTGAAGCCCTATTCGAGTATCAAGGTTCCGTCCGGTTTCTCGTCGAATATAAAGGGGATAGTAAATATGAAGGAGAAAAAATTCCAGAACACGAAGTCCCATGATCGTCACGTGCTTATGACACAATTGCTTCCGATTGCATTGAGGGGACTTCTACCAGAAAATGTTCGACTAGCCATTGTGAAGATATGTGCATTCCGAACGCAATTTCTCGGAAGGTAATGGATCCAGAAACTTTGTCGGGATTACGGGAAGATGTGGTCCAATGTCTTGTCGGCTTCGAGTTGTTGTTCCCACCATCCTTCTTCAATATTATGACGCACCTCCTCGTTCACCTAGTTGAAGAGATTAGAATTCTCGGTCCTGTATTTCTACACAATATGTTCCCCTTCGAGAGGTTCATGGGAGTCTTAAAGAAATATGTTCATAACCGAGCTAGGCCGGAAGGAAGTATCTCAAAGGGCTACGGAACCGAGGAGGTCATTGAGTTTTGTGTTGACTTTCTTCACGACCTTAAGCCGATTGGTGTTCTGAATCTCGGTATGAGGGGAGGCTGGCTGGAAAAGGCACACTAGGAAGGAAAACAACGGTGTGGAGGGACAAGATTTCTTTCAATCAAGCGCACTACACGGTTCTATACAATTCCAGCTTGGTGGCTCCGTACATCGAGAAACATAAGAATGTTTTACGAGAAATAAACCCGGGCCAGCCCGAGTCCTTGATTACACGTCAACACATGAATACCTTCGGCGAGTTGGTTGCAAAGACATCTCATTAATGACCCATCTGCGGTGGAGCAGCTGTACTTGTTGGCCAGGTTACCATCTTCAAACATATGTACATTCCAAGGGTACGAGATAAATGGGAATACATTTTACGCGATCGACCAAGATAAAAAGAGCACCAACCAAAACAGCGGTGTCCGCTTCGATGCAACAGACGAGAATGGGCAGACCACCACATATTATGGATACATAGAGGAGATATGGGAACTTGACTATGGTCCCACTTTTAAGGTCCCTTTGTTTCGGTGCAAATGGGTGAAGCTCGGCGCTATACATATTGACGATAAGTACGGTATGATAACGAGTGGATCCCAACAATCTTGCGTACACGGACTGAGCCTTTTGTCCTAGCCGGCGAGGTGGCTCAAGTTTTCTACGTGAAGGACATGTCTAGCAAATCAAGAAAAAGAAATCAACAAAAGAATACATCAATCGAGGAGCCAAAGCGCCACATAGTTCTTTCGGGGAAAAGAAACATCGTGGGAGTGGATGACAAGACGGACATGTCGAGAAGATTATAATAAGTTTAAAGAAATTCCGCCCTTCACGGTGAAAATTGACCCAAGCATCTTGCTAAATGATGAAGATTCTCCATGGCTACGGCGTAGAAGATCACAACACTAGATGGCGATGTAATAATGTATTCTTCATATATAGTTCCCAAGACAATCTCTACATTTATGTAATAATGAAGATTAAGCTGTAGCTTGGCTTGTTGATGCTGCTTGGCAAGGCGTATCGATGCTCCTTTTATAGGCACGGCACCGCTTGTACTTTGTCTTATTCCTTCGACGGGCCGTCGTGCGCTACATGCTTTATCTCATCGAGCGGTGCGTCCACCCACGCGTCCTTATCCTGCCGACACCTTTAGTCGCGGTTGCAGCCACCAACCGTGACAAAAGGTTACCGACACATCCTTATCCTGCCGACAGCTTTAGTCGCGGTTGCAGCCACCAACCGTGACAAAAGGCCCTCCTAGATAAGCCTCCCACAGTCTTTTGTCGCGGTTTGAGCCTCCACCCGGGATGAAAGTTTCGCGCGCCACTTCGTTCCCGCCTATTTTCTTCCCGCATTCCCGCCATTTTTCCACTATATATATGTAGGCTTGGACTCTCATATACTGCAAACCTCATCACTCTCTCCCATGGCTTCCATCGTATGTCTAACACCCGGGAGGCGGAGGCGCTTGTGCCCTAAGGTTA
>NC_061513.1:299365393-299401148 GCF_022539505.1 Lolium rigidum
CAAACAAATGGAAGCTCTGATATTTAAATAATTTGTTCATCTTGCGACTTAAAGAAAAGGTTTTCTTCTGCTTACCATGCTGTGGTATCCTTATTTTTCAGCATAAAAGTAGAATTGTATGGTATCGACATACCAAAAATATTATTTTCGCGATACAATTAAGATAACTTCGATCCAAAATACTTGTCGTAGATTTAGACAAAATATTTGCTAAAATCTGTATAGAGTATTGAACCTAAGGCAAGATTTAGGCCGGAGGGAGTGTCAGATTAAAATAGCATGATACGTATAACCCTATATAAAAGTTGTTCAGTTACCGCGCCGGGGATTGATTTGGGTGCTGCTGATGGCCTATTTATCCTTCCATTCCTCCAATTACCTAGTGATATGTACAACTCCCCGCAAAATCCTAAGATACTATACGATAAGTATCAGGATATTTTTATCGTGTGATATGGCTTGCACAGAAGCCCATTCCATGCAATACATGGTACGGTGTGCAGGAGCAGTAACTAACGTGCATGCGAGTATACGTGTAATGCAAGCCAGCGCCATTCTTGCCTTGGCTAGAGACGAGATCGTGGTTTCGTGTTCAGTTGCGATGGCTTAATCTCTGGGGAATCGGTCAAATGTGGTTGAATGTATGCAACAATACAAGCGCCTGTTCGGGGACTGCATCTTTGAACGTATCCGGTGCAATCGCTTGTGATTTTTCCAACGCAAATCGAACACTGGAATCACTGCTCACCCAAGCTAGCAAAGTAGCAAATCAACCCGATAATTGCAAACGTAGGCTGAGCTACATGTAGCCCTTTATTTTAAAAAAATCTGAAAAAATATCCTGGATGTAGACAATGATGCAATCTAAAAACGTGCAAAATCTCAATGTGAAATTCTTTGTACAATACACAAAAATGAAAAAATATGGCAGGTTATATAGTTTTGAAATGTGCACTATTCACTATTCTCAAATCCACACATTTGTCATTTTTGTGTAGCATAAATTACTACAAATTTCATATTGAGATTTTACATGTTTGTAGATACCATCATTGGCTACATGCATCTAAAGATTTTTTTTCAGAATTTTTTGAAACTTAAAACTATGAATTTTGAAAATTTTAAAATAAAGAGCTACGTGTAGATCGACCTCTATTTGTCCACTCTCCAAATCAACCTGGATACATTCACTTTGATAATTACACGGGCAATGTTGTTTTAGGGAAGCATTGCATGTGAGCTGTTTTGGGGGGCCAGCACGCATATACGGGATGATGGGATCAGGGTTTTGGCCGGGCGTACCGAGTACCAACTCATGTGGATTATGGGTGCACGCATGCGGTGTTTAGCCAGTGTGATGTCGGGAGGTGCCAGAGTCGTTCATGGTTTCTTGCGCCTTATCGTACGTCGTTGAGGCATACCCGTTGGCGAAAAATCATCCGTGCTTTCTTGAGCACTAGTAAGCCCGTTTAAAAAAAAGTTGACTCTTTGTATTTGGTCTGCAAAAAATCTAAAAGTTTGTACGGATATATATATATATACATCAAGATTGTATGCCAAAAATTTCGTTTAAAACGACATTATACTTTAGGAAATACAAAATGCGCGCACGTAAACTCATCCGGGAATATATGGGGTTCCCCCAGCAGTCCTAGAAAGAAGATGAAAGCTGCAGGAATCAGTGTGCACCTCTTGGCCAAACATACATGGCAGAGAGATCGCACTGCCTTCTGTGTCCCGAGCAGCTGCTTCGGCTTCCCGCGCCACAGATCGATCAACACCTCCGGTCGAGAAGCCCCTCCCCGCGAGAAGACGCTGGAGATCCACCACACCGCTGGGTGAAGCAGTCGCAGAAAATCACGCCGCTGCAACAAAACCAAACCGCGCGCCTGCCTCTAGGGACGAGGGGATAGGAGTGGCAGCGGATGGGGGCTAGGTTCGATCGAGCTATGTTGAAATCGTTGTTTGTTAATTTTTTTTTTTTTTGGCTCGGGGTAGGTTTCCTATGGCGAGCGAGGTACTACTATTATCACCAGAATTTGACCAGGTCAGAGGTGGGCCGCGATCAAGATGGACTTGAAGAACATATATAGAAGAAATACGTGAATCGGCCTTTTATACCGAGTTGGGCTTAATTGCTCGTGTATCTGTAACATATTAGATCGCATCTTAGTTTAGAGATAGAATCTTACTCGTGCACGGTTTAGTGCACGCCCACATTAGAAAGTCCCCTGGACTATAAATATGTACCTAGGGTTTATGGAATAAACAACAACCAACGTTCAACCACAAACAAATCTCGGCGCATCGCCAACTCCTTCGTTTCGAGGGTTTCTACCGGTAAGCATCATGCTGCCTAGATCGCATCTTGCGATCTAGGCAAGACAAGCTCGCCCACGTTGTTCATGCGTTGCTCGTATCGAAGCCTTTTTGATGGCGAGCAACGTAGTTATCTTAGACATGTTAGGGTTAGCATTGTTCTTCATGTTACATGCTTTCGTAGTGCAACCCTTGCATGTCTAGCCGCCCTTACGCCTATCTCAGGCGTAGGGGCGGCACCCCGCTTGATCATAGTTTAGTAGATCTGATCCGTTACGATTGCTCCTTGTTCTACAAGGATTAGTTTAATATCTCGCAATAGTTAGGCCTTACAAAGGGGGAGGATCCAGGCGGCACGTAGGGTGTCGTTCGTTGGCCCTAAGCAGGATGTTCCGAGGATCAACCTCGTGTTGGTTTTTAGGCCTTGTTTAGGATTGGCTTACGATCACCGTGCGTGGCCGCGAGGCCCAACTCCGGAGTAGGACGATCCGATTATGCGGTGAAAACCCCACATCGTCGTAGATCTCATTAGCTTTACCTTGATCAAGCGGGACCACCATATATTCGGACACCCCGTCCGAATCATGGGTGGATCGGCTCTTCGAGCCGATTCACGGGATAACCCGAGAGCCGATCGAGGCTCGTATTTAACGTTTACGTGTGTGCCCCTGCGAGGAAACTAAGCGAGGCATCATCCACACCTTCCCGACCGGGTATAGGTCGGGTGGCACGCCCTTGTGATAAACATCGGTGCGTGCGACCGGGAGGCTTTGCGGGCCGTCGCTCAGAGGGACTAGGGCCAGCCGCAGCCCTAGTTGTTCCCGGCTCTACGGTGTTGCCCGTCTCTACCCGCCAGTGGGTTTCTGACGTCAACACATTCTGGCACGCCCGGTGGGACGCCCTTCGACATCGACAATATCGCCATCTACATCCGAGATGGCGGAAGACACTCCGGTCACATACGCGGATCTGCCTGATGAGCTCAAGAAGAAGCATGACGAGATCAAGGCAACCCTCGAAGCCGAACTCATCGGCTCCTTCCACCGAACCCGCTCCCATGGCGTCAGGTGGAAGGGTTTTACACCGGAAGGCGCGCTCGATGGGGTGGACCTGTCCGCCCCGTCAGAAGAACGCACCAGGTCGCTGCGGCAGGAGATCAACTACATGGTGGCTCATTCGGCCGCACCGCCACTCGAGAGCCTCGGTGAACACCTTGGAGCGTGTCGCTCGCGCGTCGTCCAGGAAATCATGAGTCACCGGTACTCCCCGTCGGGACCGGCTCGGGGACTTTCAAAGGAGAGATGCCGCTCTAGCCCCGGCTCGTTCGCATGGGTAGCACCGGAACTGCCGAACTCATCGGCATACGTCGTCTACAAGATTGGTGGTGATCCTAGTGACTACCGGTTCCTCGCCCGAGCCACCTAAGGAGGTCCCGCACGGATACGCGTGCGCATACGTGCCGGACGGCAACGCCCGGGCACTCTCGAACCAGGCTGCAATAACGAGCGGCCTCCGGAACGGCGGGAGGAACGTCGGGAGCCGATCCCGAGAAGCGGTCGTGGCTGGCTAAGTACGCCGCCCCGACAAACCTCCAAAGCCCAGCTCCTGCGGTTGGCTTAGAACCGGAAGAACAAGCATGGCTGGTTAAGTATGCCACCCGGCGAATCTTCGGGGTTCGACACCTTCAGCCATCACAGCGGATCAGATTTGTACAATTCTGAAAGATCGGTTCGGCATGATGCCGAAAAGGAAGGCGTTCGGCTACACCAAGCCGTACCCCAACAGCTACGAACCGATCCCGCCGCCACCTAAATATCGGCTCCCGGACTTCACAAAGTTCGGTGGATCGGACGGGTCCAGCTTCATCGAGCATGTGAGCCGATATTTGGCACAGCTGGGCACGATCTCAGCGTCAGATGAGTTGCGCGTGAGGTTCTTCTCACAGTCCCTCACAGGATCGGCTTTCGGGTGGTACACATCGCTACCGCCGAACTCCATCCAAACTTGGAAGCAGTTGGAAGAGCAGTTCCATGAACGAGTACCATTCGAAGCTTCCGAGTCTAGCATTGCCGATCTAGCACAACTACGTCGAAGCGCGGAGAAACCGTGACGGAATACATCCAGCGCTTCGGAGAATCTTAGGAACCGATGCTATTCGGTTCGTATAAATGAAAAGGAAGCGATCGAGTTGGCGGTAGCGAGGCCTTGCAACACAGCTCAAGGACACGGCCTCCCAAGCGGATTATCCTCGCCGGCGCACGTGGTTCGAAACTTTCAGCATATGAACAGGCGCCACCGGACCTGTACCAAGACAAGTTCAAGCGTGCGAGTAGCCCCGGTCGATGCGAGAGGAAGACGAAGGTCCTGCGGGAGACCAAGAGGTAGCAGTGGCTGAGTGGACTCGGGGAGGAACTCCCGTGTCCTGCAAATGGGTAAAGCCACCAGGCCCGCCCAGGGGGTTTGATTTTGACGTGACCAAGACTGAGCAAATCTTCGACCTCCTACTCAAGGAAAAGCGAGTTGAAGATACCCGAAGGTCTCAAATTCCCCACGGCGCAAGAGCTGAATGGAAAGCCATACCGCAAATGGCATAACTCGCTCTCCCATGCCACCAACGACTGCAGGGTGTGGCGTCGGCACATCCAAGCGGCGATAGAGAACGGGCGTCTAATTTTCAACCGGTACGCCATGAAGGTCGACACACACCCCTTCCCCGCCGTAAACATGGTGGAGTATGCTTGCCATGCGAGGTGCCAGCCCGGGTTCCTGTGCAATATCAACATGGTAGATCTTGGACACCACGCTGGCAAGGATGGAGATGAGGGCAGCTGCTCTCATAACGAAGAAACAGAGGAAGCCGCTCCACGCGATCGGCTCCGCCAAGACGGCAAGCGCTACGTAACAGAGGGAGAAGTGAAGAACATAAGATATCAACGACCTCTCTCTGATCACCTCCTCAACAAGTATGCGAGTCAGTACGACCAACGCCGACGGTCCAGCGATGATAATGAAAGAAATCGTCTGGCCGGAGAAGCCAGAAGACATCGTCGGCATAATTGCGATGAGGAGGAGCACGAGCGTTGTGCCAAGGGAAAGGCAAGGGAGCAAGACGACGAGGACAGGCACTGGGATTGTCCTTTCTTCGAGCACTCGCTGGGATTCAGGAATGAGCCGATTGCCAACAATCGGCAATTGCCCGAATGCAACCGGAAGAAGAAGGAGGCAGCCAACGTGTCCGTGTTCGAGCGCTTGGGACCTCTCCCGCCACGAGCAAACGAGCCGAGTCCCCTCGGTTGGAAGATCTCGAAGATTCGGAAGACGAGGGAGAAGAAGAAGAAGACAGTACCACCGGCCAAGGTGGTGCCCCGACGGACTCGGCCGTTCCCGAAACGCGGGGTTCAGCGATTGCGCGGCCCGGAAGAAGCCGAGAGGTTATACTTGCATACATTGAGGAAGGCAAGGCCCGATCCGGTCGCGAAGGTTCAGCGAACCCTGGATGAAGAGGGACGTCCACGAAAAATGGAGTGGCGCCCCAAGCAAAGGAAAGCCGATGATAAAACATCGGCTGGCACAAACATGGTGCTAGTTCTGCCGACGAAGCTCAGTGCTCCACGATTACACGATACATCCAAGGTGGACGACAACAAGCGCACCAACATGATAAAGTCAGAGATTGGGCTGGTTCTGTCTTCCGGCCTGAACGAGTAGCAAGAGCCCGTCAAGGAGCAAACATGGCGAGGCTGATCCTTGTGATCGGCCCCAAAAATTTATGAAGGGAACTTACAAAACCTTCACCGAGCAAGCAACGTGGAGGCCGATTCCAGCAATCGGCCAAAATTATCCTCACCCACCATTCTGCCAGGGTTCAACATGTTATCCAACAGAGCCGATACCATCAATTCCCTTGACAGAATCGGCTTGGGTGGGCACCCAGGTGGATAGAACACGAGGATATGCAATGAAAGCGTCTCATCGTCTCATCCTTTGGTGATGGGTATTGGAATATGGGGGCCGATGCACTAGTCGGCCGTAAAAAAAAAGTTGATAAAATTCGAAAATTTTCGAGCACAGCCGATGCAGCAGACATCGACTTAAGGATATGAAAGCCGATGCATGGCCATCGACTCAAGAGGAATAACTGGTTCGTTCAGAGGGTCAATGAAGCACGAAGGGAGATTTTAATGGAAGAACTCCTTAATGGAGTGGTTTAAGGGCTCGGATCCTGGATGTGATCTGCAAGGCGCGAGGAGTAGATTGAAGAAGCTCGGGGGGCAGTTCACCCTGAAGGTTCTCTGCTTAGGGCTACGTCATGAGTTGAGGCTAATATCGGCACATGTGGCTGACTCGCCTTGATTAAGGCTCGGGGGGCAGCTCGCCCTAAAAGTCTTGGCTCTAGGGAGCCGATTTGGTTGGAATCGGCTAGCCCTACGACACAACTGGTCTGGAGGGTGGTGTTCTGTTACAGAGTCATCAGTCTGAGCGTCCAAGACAGTTCCAGGGCTCTTTTAAAGTCGCCTGCTCAAAGGTCAAGTCGCCAGCTTTCTAAGATCGTTTGTGCCATCGTCATCGGCAGAGCTAGCTAGCTTGGAGGGATGGCTAAGTTGGCCTGTATCACAGATAATCATGAAACTGATGCGTTACCATCAGTCACTAAGCATGGATTAGGACAACAGTCGACAAACTCAGTATGAAAGAGATCGGCGGAATCAAGCTAAGGGAATTCTTCATCAGCATTGAGATTTTTTACAATGGGGAGCCGATTGCTCAAGGAGGGAAGAACAAAAGAAAGGTCTATTGACCAATCTACTACTGCTAGGCCTATGCTATTGGATCCTAATCTACGGGCCATCACTGCCCTCATCGTCATCCTCAGAACTCTCATCGGCACTACTGCCGATGGGATCCTCGTCGCTACTCCCGTAGCCCTCCACGGGGGCTTCATCCCCGTCTTCGTCATCGCTCGCGTCGTCGTCCCACCACATGCGGAGGCGCTTCGCCGGCGGGTAGCCCTCGAGGGAGTCGTCGTCGTCGTCGTCTTCTTCTCCCTCCTCTTCGAGAGGTGGGGCAGCCGTCCCGGGAGAACTGGTCGTCCTCGCTTTTTGGCTCCAGTTCCCCATTGGCGAGGAACTGAAGATCTTCATCCCCACTGGTCAAGGACTTGTCGTCCTCAGACCAAATAGAGGAGGCATGGCTCTCCTCGTCCCAGTCTTCCGGGGCACGAATTTCCGGCGGCGTCTCGCGGGAGGAGTCGGACCCGTAGGAAAACTCGGAGGATGAGGAGGAAGACATGGCGGCACAGAGGGTTTTTGGTGCTAATGCGAGGAGGACGAAGGAGGCGGAAGGCTGTTTAGGACGGTTAAATAAAGGGGATATGAGAGGGATTCAATGCCACGAGCGGCTTCCGAGGAGATGTCGCCCAACGAGGAAAATTTTACGGCCACGTGGAGAAGTGGAAGGGGCAAGGCATAATGATGAAGATTCTACGGCGGTTACGCTCTGCTACGACATGACCCGACGAAAGAAAGCGTAATGATTTTGGAAATGTCATTTCCAAAACCAGGGGGGCATGTGTTATCACCAGAATTTGACCAGGTCAGAGGTGGGCCGCGATCAAGATGGACTTGAAGAACATATATAGAAGAAATACGTGAATCGGCCTTTTATACCGAGTTGGGCTTAATTGCTCGTGTATCTGTAACATATTAGATCGCATCTTAGTTTAGAGATAGAATCTTACTCGTGCACGGTTTAGTGCACGCCCACATTAGAAAGTCCCCTGGACTATAAATATGTACCTAGGGTTTATGGAATAAACAACAACCAACGTTCAACCACAAACAAATCTCGGCGCATCGCCAACTCCTTCGTTTCGAGGGTTTCTACCGGTAAGCATCATGCTTGCCTAGATCGCATCTTGCGATCTAGGCAGCACAAGCCTGCCCACGTTGTTCATGCGTTGCTCGTATCGAAGCCTTTTTGATGGCGAGCAACGTAGTTATCTTAGACATGTTAGGGTTAGCATTGTTCTTCATGTTACATGCTTTCGTAGTGCAACCCTTGCATGTCTAGCCGCCCTTACGCCTATCTCGGGCGTAGGGGCGGCACCCGCTTGATCATAGTTTAGTAGATCCGATCCGTTACGATTGCTCCTTGTTCTACAAGGATTAGTTTAATATCTGCAATAGTTAGGCCTTACAAAGGGGGAGGATCCAGCGGCACGTAGGGTGTCGTTCGTTGGCCCTAAGCGAGGATGTTCCGAGGATCAACCTCGTGTTGGTTTTTAGGCCTTGTTTAGGATCGGCTTACGATCACCGTGCGTGGCCGCGAGGCCCAACCTGGAGTAGGACGATCCGATTATGCGGTGAAAACCCCACATCGTCGTAGATCTCATTAGCTTTACCTTGATCAAGCGGGACCACCATATATTCGGACACCCCGTCCGAATCATGGGTGGATCGGCTCTTCGAGCCGATTCACGGGATAACCCGAGAGCCGATCGAGGCTCGTATTTAACGTTTACGTGTGTGCCCTGTAGGAAACTAAGCGAGGCATCATCCACACCTTCACGACCGGGTATAGGTCGGTGGCACGCCCTTGTGATAAACATCGGTGCGTGCGACCAGGAGGCTTTGCGGGCCGTCGCTCAGAGGGACTAGGGCCAGCCGCAGCCCTAGTTGTTCCCGGCTCTACGGTGTTGCCCGTCTCTACCCGCCAGTGGGTTTCTGACGTCAACAACTACGTTGGTAAAACTGACCAAATGACTACTGGAATTTCATTTTTGTGTGCCCTCATCCTCATTGTCGTATGCTTTAAAGTTCTGCAACATCTGTGTGAGCTTGTTGAGGACCTGCTACCATGAACAAGCTGCGGCCATTATAAACCATAAAAACTAGAAAATTAATAAAAAATATGGAGGAAAAATAAGAGCTCCAAAATATCCAGTGAATGAAAATGTGTGAATAATCATTCGAATATACCATCGTACTGAACCATGTAACATGTTCAAACCAATTTTTAAGCTTAGCTTCTCGATATAAGAGGGCGAGGGAAATAAAAGCAAGAGCAGATCTCAAACAGATCAACAAATATGAAAAAGAAAACGCAAAAAATGGTGAATAAATAGGTCATGAAACTATACTAGGAATTTTATCGCGGCAGCACACCGCGCCCTTGGCGGTTAGAAGTACTACAATTTATGGGTTATCCGAAGTACTGCTGAAGTGTTGGTGGGAAAGCATTGATAAACATAAAAGTGGCAGTGCAGCGGCATGTTTCAGCTTTTTTTCCTGCACCCATTGGTATCATTAGAAAAAAGTAGATCGATTTTCTCGCAAAAAACACGTGGGTGATTTTACTTCTATCATGGAAAGGCAAAAGGATTATCACTAGTTTGAAGTATCTTAAAAATAGTCTTTTCTATTAAAAAGTAGATCGATTTTCTCGCAAAAAACACGTGGGTGATTTTACTTCTATCATGGAATGACACAATGCATGACACCACATATAAGTTATTATCCACTATGAAGTTAGTAACTTAGACTAGTAACTTGACATATGGTACTAGTCTAAGTTACTCCCCACTATAACCAGCCTTATGTGTTACCCCTTGTATTGGACAGACTACGACATTGTCAGCGGTGTTTTCACATGGCAATGTAAATGCCTAAAGACCGCGGAAGTGTTTGGGGCCATTGGGCAGCTCTTATATGTCGTGAGCAATAACTAGGTTGAGAAAAGCACCCACGGCGGATAGCGATACGTCACACAATTTGTGCCATATAACTTAGTAATTGTGTTGGCATTGTATATGTTAGGGTCAAAGCTAGGTTCACCACGGTATGTGCCACTAATATTAACATTTGTTTTTTATATTTTCT
The DNA here is from genome assembly GCF_022539505.1 of Lolium rigidum. Taxonomy (NCBI): domain Eukaryota; kingdom Viridiplantae; phylum Streptophyta; class Magnoliopsida; order Poales; family Poaceae; genus Lolium; species Lolium rigidum. The sequence continues at coordinate 299,375,590 of NC_061513.1, forward strand.
CCTTCTCTAAATGGTTGGCCATTACTAGTTAGTTGAACTTTTTATGAATTTTCCTTGACTTTGTAGATTTTCCACTTAGTTACCATGTAGCACGACATGCGACCTTTGGTACTCCAACAGTATTAGACAAGTCGTTCACCCGAATATTAAAGGTATTGCCCGCACACGTGATATTTTGTTTACCGTACTCCATAACTAGCAGCATTTTTGGTGGTTGGAGTCCTACTAGTATTTCTTATTGTCACGTTTGGTTTCTGTCACCGACTGCTTTGTACTCAAGAACAGTATGGTTTCATAATATTTTTTGGTTAGATCGCTTGATAACCATGAAACAAAACAAATTCATGAACATACTTCTTCATACATCTAAATTTTAATAAAATTGAGACATTTTTGGTGGGACGGAAGAAATACGACTGATTCAATAAAAAACAACAACAACACATGATCACCTAAACAGGTTTGGTCCCAAACTCCCAATCCCATGCTGCCATTCCCAGGCCATGCATGGCAACCGTGTGATTGATGTCATCACTGGCACGTAATGCGTGCTGTGTAAGAAGCCACCGTCGCGCCCTGGCTGGCAAGGTCTTCGGTGGTTTCGTGTGCATTCGCGATGGCTTTGCCAACAATCGAGGGCGGTCGAGTACAAGCGCCAAGCGCGTGCCCCGGAACTGTGTCTTTGAACGTATCCGGCGCGATCTCTGCGCGCTTTGTTCATGTCCAACCTGATGATTAGACGAACAAACATGGATCTGGCCTAGACACATGGGATGTACTACTATGATTGGATCAACGATTTGGCCGTCAGCGCCGACTGATGTGGACCGCGGAGGACACGGCTTGCCTGTGCCCTGCGCGTGCGCCCATCCGTGCGGCCAGGGTATGTGGCATCCATCGCGCATCTCTAGTGTTTTCCGTCCGCGCTTGTTGCAAAAAAAGAAAGTAGAAATACATAATACCGATTACTTTCCATATAACAATACTCCGTAGTGTCTGCATGCTCAACTGATTCTCCCATCTCTGAATCAAGCTCGCCCGTGCGTCCCCGTCGTTGAGAGGAACCCGGCCGGCCTAGGAGCATCTCCAATCGCATCTTCCAAATCATCCCTCAAAGAGCGTCGGATCAAATATTTTGGAACGTGTTTTATTCGTGCCGCGTTTGGGGACATCGCTCGCCAACCGCGTCTCCCAAACATCGTCCCCAGTCAGAAATTCAAATAGTTTGCATTCAAAAGAGATCGTTTTCGCTGAAGTCGTCGCGATCAGAGTAGCGGCGATTAAAGTATTGGGCACGCGATCATATTACAGGCCGACGTAAAAATTAGAAGGAGGGGAAGGGGTTGGGCGACAGCGACGCCGACGGCGCATCCTAAGTCGACGTAGGCCCGTCGATCACGACGAACTCGTCGTGATCTGCCCGGTGTGCATGCTCCGTCGCTGACGCCGAGGCAGAGGCCGACGTAGGTGTACTAGCAGATGATGTCGCAGACGCGTCTGCCAGCTCTTGCACCGGGGTTGGGGTTGCTGCTTGGGCCGCCGCCTCGGCCGCCGCCATTTTGGCTTCGATGTCGTCGATGATCTGACCTTTGAAGAAGTTGTGCGCCGCCCGCGTTCGGGGAGACATTCCTTCTGTCGACGCTCTCAGCAAGGACATGTCGTACTCCATGGGCTCGCATTGGTGGCAGCGATACACCCGGCCAGCACGTGCTGGTGCGCGCGCCACCAATGCCTTCTTCTCCAGCTGCGCCGCCCGCCGTCCTTTCCGCTCCGCCGTCGACATGTTCCGGCGCAGACAGTCTTGATGCCACTAATGATCGGTCGGTCCAGCCTTCTGGCTTCTTCTTCGGAGCCGGCGCCTTCCACGGCTTCGCGAAGGGCGCCTTCGCCCCTTTCGTCTCATTGCCCGGCGGCTTTCTTGGCCATATTTTTGGGGATTGTCGGCGGCGCCATGGATGGGGAGAGGGTAGTGGCGGCGGGAGGAATAGAGTAGCGACGGCGGGGGGGATGAATCGGCGGGATAGGAGGTCAAATGTATTGGGAGGGCAGAAATGCGCGGCGGGAGGCGCGATGTGGCGGGAGAGGGGGACAAATTTTTCCTGTGCCGCTGACGCGTCGGACCCGCGTCTCTTCGCCTCGCTTTTCTTTTGTCCGGCGTGCCCGGACTATCCCCTGTGTAGCGGGGACGGGCTCGGGGCACCGGACATCGTATTACATCGCGCCGGACAAAAATCCCTTTGGGGGATGGTTTGCGGGGCCGCGACTGGAGATGTTGTAAGTGAAATTCACGTTGATCCAAGCCGCCGTCAACTTCATCCCGTTGCTCGCCTTGCCCCGTTTGTGTTCGGGCTGGTTCTGTTTCTCCAATCGATGACCGCGAGGCATGTGTGCAGCTAGAGAAGGTTTCGTTATCGCCATGGGTGATGGATCTGTTCATCGTGCTCGCCTGCGCCTGCGCCGGCCGGCGTGAACAACCGTCCTTTTCCTCTTCCGCGCTGAACGCCTTGCGGAATCAGCCTCCTCGTCGCCTTCAAGCTCATTATCTCCACGGCTAAAAGCGAAGCCTCTGCGGGTGAAGCAGCAAGCCGATGGGACGTTGCCTGTGGCGGGGCTGCGATGGTGCTGACCTCGACGAGTTCTACCTTTTGTCTACGGTGGTGACGGGCTGACTGCCTGCCATGTCCAAGCCGCTTGCCGGAATACCACACTGCGTCGTCAAGGATGCAGCCAGGCCCGCATAAGCATGTTCGTCGTCCTAGTTTGGTGCGTGTATCGCGAGTCGAATTGCCCATATTCTGGGATTTGTTTTCCAGCCAAAAGGCACGAATTTGAGAAAAAATTGCGGAGGCGTCGGATGGATGCCACGTACCCTGGCCGTACGGATGGGCGCACGGGCAGGGCACAGGCAAGCCGTGTCCGACTGCGGAGGCCGTTTAGCCCGTGCTGTGACGGCATTCTTGGGTCTGTCACGCCTTTACCGGACATGCGTTGGTGAGGCATGTTTCTCAGGCTGTTGCAGCCTTGCAGGCCATGATCAGCGATTCAGAGATGCAGGGGTCGTGGATGTGGTTAGGCTATCTCCAGGGCGGCGACCCATCCTGTGCCCGCGAGATCGGATGAGTCGAACTGGACAAAAACCCGGTCCAGCGAGCGGACCCATCCCAAAAACAGATGGCCGCGGCGTACGGGATGACCTAAAGCCGGCTCAAATCTGGACCGTGTTTGCGTGGCCGCAGACGTCGATGGCTGGCCGTTGGCGTCCGCCCCTTGTCCGCTCCTGGCCTTTGTGTCATAGGGAGATAGTTTCTTTCTTCATTACAATTAGACATTACAGCTACGTACGAGGCCGGCCGCCTAGCTTGCCGACGACTCGCCGCCGGGGCCATGGATTTCACTCGACGCGGGCAGCCTGTACGCGTGAGGATTCCACTCCAGCTTACCAGCTGGGTAGCTCGGCGGCGGCCCTCTTGTTGCGTTCCTTATTACCGGCCACCTTCCTCCTTTCCGTCCTCGTAGCTTGGGCTTGGTCGAGGTCCGCCTCCAGCGCGGCGGCGCGTTCCACAGCGGTCTGTGCCTCTAGGCGGACGCGGCCGGCGGCCTGGGCCTCCTGGTTCCCCTCCCGACGGCGCATGCGCTCTTGGCGGCCGCGCTCCGCCGACGCATCAGCCTCCCGGGAGCGCCGCTCGGGCGAGGGCAGCTAGATGAGGTGGCGGGCTGCTCGCATAGCGAGGAGTTGGTTCTTCTGCCCGAGGAGGCCGACAGGTGGCTTCGTGCTCCTTCGTCACACGCGTGAGGTCGGCGAGACGCTCCTCGATGGCGACGTTGATGTTCGCCAGCGCGAGGTCGTCAAAGTAGTCCTCCGGGTCGACGGCCTCCTCCTCCGCGGCCTCGTACCAGCTGTCCGCGGCCTCGTGCCAGCCGTCCGCGGCCGCCTCCACCAGCTCCGCGTCCTCTTCCTTTTTCGCCGCCCCCTCGGCAGCGACGCGGAGCGCCTCATCATCGGCGACCCAGCGCGCGTCCGCCCGCTCCTCCTCCTCCTCCGTCCGCGGGAACCTGGCCCGGGCGGCGAAGGAGAGCTTGGCCCACGTGGCATGCAGGGCGCGCGGCATGGCGATGGAGGTGTAGAGGGCGTTGGAGAAGGTAGAGGGGGAGAGGACGGCGGAGCGGGGTGTGAGGTCTGTGAGGCCGGCGCCGTCTTTTATAGCCGGCGGCCTTGGCGGGAAACTTGGGCGCGAGTGCGCGCCCATGGCCTTTTCGCGGACGCGGGAACCCTGGTGCGCGCGGGAACTTTCCCGCCCGCCATTGCTGTCCCGTCGAGGCCTGCCATGGCGCAGCGCCGCGCAGGAAAGACGAACCACGTGGTGGCTTTTTGGATCGTTGCGTTGGCCGCAGCGTACGACTCAAACGGACACGCGGACGCGAGCCTCTGTCCGGATATTCGCGCGGCCGCTCAAACGGCCAAGGGATGGCCCAGCACGTCCCTTTGGATTGTCGCGTTGGAGATGCCCTTATATCGCCTGTCTTTGGTGCTCTGAGAGTGCGGGCAGTGGGCATGAAATCCTTGGATTTTTACCGGCTCTGTTTTTGTTGCTCCTAGTTGTAGTTAATTCGTATGAATATAGAACCAGCAACACACAGAGTCACAGAACACATCTATGGAGGAACGATGAAATTTTTTGTTCGAAACTGACAGAAAAGCTAAGCAAAACACAGGAGCAGCCAGCAGGCAAACCTGCCTCCCAGTATCAGGTCATTTGGTCTGGTTGCGCGCATTCGGATCCGTCAAAGATAGATTCCACCCGCTTTATCGACTCCTCCGTACGCCAAGGTTAAGAAATGATGGATCACGACTGCACGATGAGTGCAGCATCATGATTCTAACTCATGCATGCGTGCGTGAGGTGCCCGGGATTTGGTCCAGTTTTTCGTGCCCTTGCATGATCGAGGTGGCTGTGCCCAAGCATGTTGTACTCAACGGTAACATGGAGGGAGTAAGTTAATGTGTCTAGATACATCCATATAGAGTCAATTAATATGAACCGGAGGGAGTAAGTTTTTTTCTTAGAGCATTTTTATCCGTCCGACGCATTTTGAATATGATCTGTGTCCGTTTCAATTCGTTTGGTTTGGGCCGCGGACACATAAATCGGCTGCTAGAGGTGTATTGTCCGTTTGGGTTGGTTCTATCGAGCGGCCGACGCATTTTTTTATAATTTTTATTTAGAGGAAAACACATATTGACATTGATTTGGAAAGATAAAAATATTGGAAAACAATACGGGCTGTGCCTAGGCCTATCCTACTAGTCTCGTTATCATCCTGCGTCACATCGACGAACGTAGGCATCACCCACGTCCACTCCGGGCCCTGCCATGGCACCAACGGCATGGGAACCCTCCGGTGACTTAGGTGTCCGCCATTGGGGAGGTGGACATCGTTCCACCCAAGGGCGCACGGCATGCGCGCCCGATGTAGGGCCCAGGCCACGTCGATGGTGACATCCACGTAGACGCATGCCTTCTTCTTTCTTCAGCGCCGACGACCTAACCTCGTGGCCGTTCTTCGGTTTCCACCATGGACATCCCTTGCACATGGCTGGGGTCGCGCTGCATGTTCTATGCGAAGTCGAAAGAAGGGGTGGTGGGTGGAGGAGACTTGGGGCCGGTGGCAATGGCATTGGCAAGCCGGTGCCCTCATAAAGGGGTCGTAGAAGGCCTCTATCAATGTATGTGTTGGTTTCTAGGCGTGTGACATTGATGGTGGCGCGGAAGCCAAGCCGTCGCCGGCCAGTCCTGGCTCTGCTACACAAGCCAAAGCGATCCGATTGATGGCGTCATAGCGACCACGCACTCGCAGGGACGAAGCTATGTGGCCGCTCATAGACGAAGCACGACCGCGTAGAGACAGAACGATTCGGTCCTCTCGCCCACTGCTAGGAGGGCCTGGTTATTCGTGACGTGGATGCTCGCCGAGTCTGCGCTATGTCTAGGCCAACTTTGGGCCACGAATGCGTTGGCGCGGAAACATCAGTCAGTTTGCTCCGGACGCTGGGCCGGTGTTTACCTAATTTTTTACCGGCCAGACACAAGCGGCAGCTGGAGATGCCTTTAGAGTGTCCGGTGTTCGCATCATTGCTTTTGCATAGAGACAAATGGTACGCTATGTAAGGAGTCCATGGAGACATCGGTGTTGCCTCTGAGGTAAGAGTTGGAGTACTATATCAAAGGTACATGTGAAATCTGCGGGGTTGATGTGGGCGATGCCGAAGAGGCTTGAGAACCAACATGTCTCGCGGACAAGTGTGCAATCTGTGGCCTATCTCGTTTTGTGTTATTTTCTACATGTTTTACATTACTAAATTTTCAGATGGATGTCAAGACTGCATTGCTCAACGGTAACGTGGAAGAAGAGTTGTACATAGGGCATCCCAAAGGTTTTGTCGATCCTAAGGATGTTGGTAAAGTATGTAAACTTTAGTGTTCCATCTATGGACGGAAGCAAGCATCAGTTGGTATCTCCGCTTTGATGAGATGATGAAGACAAATCTCCAAACTATTTACATATGGAAACAAATCTCCAAAATCTGCATGTGTCTGTTAAGAAACTAAGGAAAATGAATTATTAGATCTAACGTGGTGGTACCTATGTTGATTACACTAATACACGTATATCGTGTCAAACAGGTTACATAACTATTTATTTTTTTATTAAATCCTAACAATATATTTTAAATCTAACTATCATAATAATTTGAATGATGCGGATTAACGTGAGGCCTTTTCATGAAACTACCGAGGGGTCATGCACCTTTGGGCGGGTAGCTTGAATGAGTTGGAATACCTAGAAATTCTTATTCTCGATGGATCTCAAACAAAGACACAAAAAAACCATGGGCATTTTTCCAGCAAAAAAGAGGGAATAAGCTATGATTCACCATGTTTCATACCGTAAATGAAAAACTAGCTGATATGTGCTTTCATAGATTTACCTTGTTGATATACCCCTGATTAACAACAAATATCAAGCCAGAAAAATTTAAATCATATATTATCGTATTTCTCCATCGGCTGTTCTTCTGATAGCAATTCCCGACAAAGCAAATGGAAGCTCAAATGGGTTTTAGATAAGCAAAAAAATATAACCCAAAAAACACTATCTAGTCTATTTGTTTATGGTTTTATTTTCGGCGCAAGAGGGGTAAGCAAAAAAAAAAAGGCAGAGTTGGATTCAAACAGGTCAAGAAATGCAGACAGTGAGCATATAAAACTGGAGGAGAGAGAATACGCTAGTAGAAAAAGGGGCATCCGTCCAGGCCTTTAGTACCGGTTTCCTTACGAACCGGTACTAAAGGGTGCATTAGTACCGGTTGTATTGCCCAAGTCTTTAGTACCGGTTCGTAAGGACCTTTAGTACCGGTTCGTGACACGAACCGGTACTAAAGGGTTAGCGTCAGCCGAAAAACCTTTAGTACCGGTTTGTGACACGAACCGGTACTAAAGGAAGGTTTTCCTGCTTCCCACGCACCTCCACACCCCCCCCCCCCGTGGATCACCTTTTTTTGCTCTGTAAAATACAAATGAAAATGATAGAAAATTCAAAAAATAAAATGTTTTCAGATTCTCATATGTTATGCAACCTACTATTCGGTGAAATTAAGAAATTCGAATTTTGACTTTTTTGCAAAAAAAGTTTGAAAAATGGTAAAACCGCATTAACTTTTGCATACGACGTCGGAAAAAAATGTATAATATATCAAAATCATCGTGGGAAAAAGTTACATCCGAATTCACCTGGGTTTACCCGGTTAGCCAATTTTTAGATTCTCAAAATTCCAAATGAAAATATGAAAGCAGGAAGATTTTAGTTTTTTTCCAGAAATTTAGAATTTTATATATTTTTTATTTTTTTAAAATTAAAATAATAATTATAAGATTTTTTGAGTCCTAGCATATTACTATTACTTTTATCAAATTATAAGATTTTCAATTTTTCAAGTTTTAGGTTTCTGCAAAAAATATTAAAATTTTAAAAAATAATTAAAATTTAAAAAGTTAATTTTATTTATTTATTCAACATTATTATTACATCATTACTTTTGTTTATTAAAAGAATTATTTGGAATTTAAACGATAAAAAGTGTGACATCGACCAACATGTTAATAGGATTGATATGATACTACTATCACATACATGCGCGCGAAGCACTTGAAAGTGGAACGGGATGGAACTTGGAAGTTAAGCGTGCTAGTGCTGGAGTAGTGTGAGGATGGGTGACCGACCGGGAAGTTTTACCACGGGTAAGTAATTTGACTAGAAATTAAGTGTAGTTAGAGACTAACGGAAATACTAGTAATTCTGAAAAAAATAAAAAAAAAGGGAGTGAAAAATAATTAGAAAAAATGGATAAAAAATTTAAACGAAATAGGCTTTAATACCGGTTCGTGTTACGAACCGGTACCAAAGGTCTCCAGCCCCACGGGTTCCTCCGTGCCCACGTGGAGGCACCTTTAGTACCGGTTCGTAAGGAACCGGTACTAAAGGTGGGAGGCCTTTAGTACCAAAACCGGTACTAAAGGCTCTTTGGAACCGGTACTAAAGGGGGGTTTCTCTACTAGTGATATTGAACTAGTGCCATATATTTATGCAACCACAGTTGTTCCCACAATGAATAATAGACTAGGGATGCAACTTTCTTGTTCACCTCCACAACCAATGATTTTTCTCACCGTGAACATCGTTCATGATTGTAGAATGATATTGTTACCTCTCAAATGGCCATGTAACCTCTCAAATGGAGTGCTAAGTAAAGCTAACAATAGATATTTTATCAGGATTCTTCTTCCATTGCATAATAACTACATAAATTCATCTATTACATTACTAATTTAAGACAACCCATATGAAAAGTCCTCATTTCCTCATGTCAACACTTCAAAAAATGCAACTTACTATGTACCCACACCGAAAATTTGTTATATGGTTGTTTCATTTGTATCAGGATTTGCCATACACTCATGTTTTACAGTTACTTGACATTTTTTTCTATGAATGATAGAATTTTATGAGTAATACATTCCATTCTAGGTTGCATTAGCTTAGCTAGAACCTAATCATGAAGCCATGTAAAGTGCAATTTTCAAGCTTAAGTGGATTCCAACCAATGAGCTTCATTGTTATTTGTCTTCCCTACAAATTAGCTTGGTGATATCGGAAACATTTCATAAGCAACAAGTTTACATGGAAGTTTTCAAATGGGTGCTCCATATCTACTTATGTCACTCCCGTGGGGATATGAAATACGCTCATAGTTTGTGCTTATCTTTCATGTGCATATGTTTCGCTTATATATATCATTATATTGGCGCTAGGTGGCTTCCCTCACATGGTATCATCTAGTACTACTCTTTACACATATCATAAATATAAAACATTGCATCATTCATATTTTAAAAACCACAATAATTGTTCTAGAACTTTAACATAAAAATGTAGTAATTCGGAGATAAACGGGCATAGGTTGTATCCATGGTTTGTCCTTCGCCGTGATGAATTCATAAGGTTTTCTACCGTTCTTCATAAACAGAGGAAAGATAATTCCTCTTAAGAATAAGCAAAACCAAACTAGCACGCACACACTACCTTCATCATTAATGTGGGATTTGGTGATACAAACACACACACGGGAATATACAAGGATCTAATTTTAGTTAACTCGTAAAACCATGTCAAAATAGTGCAGATGTGAAGACGAAGGAGAAAAGAATAAAGTTCATTATACCCGATAAATGACACTTTGCTAAACTCAAAAGTTAGCAAGAACTAAATAAAGTTCTTGTTCACTAATTATCACACCTCTAACGTTGATCAACATACATTTGTATGAGCTGTAATTTGTTAGTCCTAACTGTTGAAAAGAGACGGTTGATAAGAGGCAACCAAATTGCTTTTAGAATAGGAAGGACAAATTAGTCTCCACATTATAACATATGAAAGCCACATAACAATTATGTCGGAAACTCATGATGGTTACTTTGAATGACGAGGATGATCGGTTTATTTGGAAGTTGACATCTAACGGGTTGTTTACTGTCAAGTCCATGTATGAAGATCTTATGTGTGACCATACCCCTTTTTTGCGAAGGTATCTCTGAAAGGTTAAAATACCACTTAAGATTAAGATTTTCATGTGGTTCATGAGTAATAAAGTTTTGTTAACTAAAGATAATCTAGCTAAACGTCATTGAAATGAGTGTACAAAATGTGTTTTCTGTGGGGAACAGGAGACCATTCAACACATTTTTATTGAATGTCCTTTAGCTAAACTCTTATGGCCAACGGTTAATTTCACTTATGATCTTCCACCTCCCACCAATATTACTAATATGTTTGATAATTGGTTAAATAGAGTAGATAGACAATCTAAGGCGTTTATCCGGATTGGGGTTTCTGCTTTATGTTGGTCTATTTGGAGGGTCAGAAATGATATAATTTTTAATAAAAAAAAGTCTTTTTTCATTTCTTGCAGGTTATTCACATGGTCTCTCATTGGATCCAGCTTTGGGCTCTACTTTCCCCGGAGGGACAGCGGGATGCCGTGGCTTCTGGATGCACACGTCTCCTGATGGTCGCTCAGGATATCTTGTGCCAGGCTGGTTGATGTTGAGTTGTAGTCGTAGTATGTCTTGTTTTCGATGGTTGATTCTTGTATCAATCCTCGGTCATGTGTGAGCTGTAATCAATACTTTTTGGAACTTTTTTTTAATAAATGGCCGTGTGCATCGTCATAATGCAGAAGCCGGGGTACATCCCCATTTTGAAAAAAAAAACTAGATCAGAACAAATTTTGTAAGGACAGAATTCAGTATTGCAATTCAAAGGAAAAACATTCTTACGATTGTCATTAGAATCAGAGGATTTCACCAAGAAATTTCGTAGCATAGCTGCATACAATTTTCTTTTGGCTTCAGAAGTGGCCCCTTTTGAACTTTAAGAGTGAATTTCACTTTATACCCGCTAGTTATTCCTTTTTGACAGTAATTACCCCGTCAGATGAAAATTCGTCTCGATTACTGAGTTCGGTGTTATTAAGATGACGACGGCGAATGGAGCAAACACACAAAAGAAGTATCGGCGTGATCCAACTATTATTTTGCTGACAGAAAAGCTAAGCAAAACATATGAGCAATTAAACCATCTGTGCCACCTGCCTCCTAGTATCAGGTCAATTGGTCTGGTTGCACGCATTGGTGCCATTCGGATCCGTCAAAGATAGATTAAGCCAGCTTTATGGAGTCCACTGTACCGTATGCCTACGTTCAGAAAAATAATGGAGCAGGACTGCACGAGGCCTGAGGATGCAGAACACAGAACATCAGCACAACACAGGGCGCGAGTTTTGATCTGGTCTTTCGTGAGGTGTGCTTGAGTGGTTAGGGCATCTCCAACGGGGCGATGTAAACGGATTTTTTTTGTCCGTTTGCGTTCGTGCGGATAAAAAATACGCTCCAGCGGCTAGACGCAAAACGTCTGCAAACGTGGATCAAATATGCATCAGGAATTCGTCCGTGCAGACGCACGTTTGCGTTCGTTTGGGCTGCATGGCTTGCTCTCTCTCCTTCTTTAATGCAAGGAAGACTCATGTGCTGGCCATTCCTAGCCACACAAATGGAATCTTTCCATCTCTCCTCTCTAATCATGCATGTGGTCAAAAAAAAAAAATACATCTATGCCGCTGGAGAACTGGAGAAGGGACAGACACATGCGAACGTGTGGACGTTTTTATGTCCGTGTCCAACGCAAACGGACATAAAAATGCGTCGTGCCGGTGGAGATGTCGTTACTCCCTGCTCAGATTCACCAAATGTGTTGCGCTCAAGAAAACCCTCTTTCGTATGGTTAGAGTATCAAATGGATGATTGAAGCTGAGTTTGAGTGATGAAACCGACACTGACGCATACACGCCGGCTGTCCGGTAGCCCGCCATGGTCCACGAGTTGCCCAGAATCCGTGGCCGGGATAAGATTTGTGCCCATCTGTTGCCCTTTCTTCGCTGTTTTCGCTGCATTTGCAGTTCACTTCCGTCTAGGGATACTGTTAAGAGCATGTTACGGTAGGCGGTATAAACAACGGACTGAAGTTGAGTCACAACAGTATTTTAGTAGTATATGGTTTTTCCTAAGTGTACTGTGTCCGCACCATTTCTTGTGCAGAGAGAATATGCACATGTATGCATGGATGCACTAAAACTAGCAGGCCCATGCAGACATCACCACTCCGGGGATTATCTTACGGACGTTGTCTCTGCTTAATGTAAAACTTGGTTCGAAGTAAGAGTTGGAGAGCAAGCGCAGCAGCAACGTACATGCGAGGGGCACATAGGAGAGAGGACTCGCCAACCGAGTATAGGATGGGCGACATGCTTCTTGGTGGGTTTCTCACACGCAATCGAGCCTTTGGGTCGTCGTACCTTTGGCGGCCATGTTTTTCTTTCAGGTGTCTACCACCCTCTTGAGGGAGCGCCATTTTTCTTGTATCATGTTCTCGCATTTTACTGTCATGACTTTTCCTCAATTATCTACACATCCTCCTCCATGTGTGGTAGCAAGGGACGGAAACGAAAGGCACGGTCATGGAGGAGAACGGGGGCAGGTGTGGCTCGATTTAGGGGGGAGAGGAAGTCGGGGGAGGGAGAGGAGTGATGAGAGAGTGTAGAAAAAAACTTGTGTGATGGGACTTGCTTTTGCAATGTTTATAAGATTAATTTGTCATAAACCATATCAAAAGTCCGACTTTTCCCTGAATTTTGTTGCAATGTTTGCATACTCAAGGTGAAAAAACTTGTTATCTCATTCTGATCATTTGTATCAACATTTATCACATATTACTCATGTTTTTAATGTTTTTCTAAGAGTGATTGAGTTCTATGAGTTATATATTTTATTACTGGCTACAACTATGAAAACATCAACATAAAGCCACCAAACCGCTATTTACAAGATTAATTAGGCTCCAGACCATTAATGGCGGCGTTTTTTTAGCTTACCTATGAATTAGCATCGTGTGATGGGACCAAACATTGCTTATAAGATAAAAAAAAGTTACATTACACTTTTTAGGTGAGTGTTCTATCTCTACTTGTGTCACTGTGGTGGGGATATCTAGAATCGTCATGTTGGTATCTTATGTTTCATTCGAGATGTTTTACATCTATACTATTGGATTAGTGCTAGGTCACACCCGTGAAAACCTACACTATATAAAATATTTATGCTAAACTACTCTTTATGTATATCATACCTCTAGACAACTTGACCATTTATCTTAAAATATATCAACATGCTCACTCTAGAACCTTGCCGAGAAATATGTAGTAATTCCTAAATAGACACCACATATGATGTATCCACGGTGTGTCATTCAGCAGAAATAATTTCCATAGTTTTTGTGTCGTGATTCATAGATAAAGGGAATCTGGCATGTAAACACTACCTTCATCCTTAATGTGGAATTTGTTGACACAAAATCACATGACCAGTTACAAATATCTAATTCTATTTGACACCTTGTTTAACCATGTCGAAAATAGTGTGGGTGTGGATAAGGAGGAGGGAGAATATTCCTTCCATTTCATTTTATAAGGGGCACATGGTTTTCAAGATTTTCGCTTGAACAAGAATTAGCACAAATAAATTCGGGTTATTTGATAAATAATTTATATCATTAAAAGTATTTTCAGTATGAATCTAATAATACTAATTTTGTACAAAATAATCAATATATATATTGCTCAAATTTTCTAGTCAAAATTCACCTTGAAAAACATAGCAATAAAGTTCGTAATTTGCTAATGGTCACATCTCTAGAATTGATCTATATACATTGGTACTGGATGCATATTTGTTAGTGTTGACCGTTTGAAAGAGATGGTTGATAAGATATATGAGAAAAAAATGCATACGGTCGTCACATTACTACGGATGAATACCACTATAGTAAATATAGACTTATGAAATGGATAACTCAACTGTAGACAAGTTATAATATGCCTAGATTTAGGAAGACTGGCAATAGTACTCCCTTCGTCCCATGAAGGTTGTTTGAGACTTGTTAAAATATGGATGTATCTAAATGCTATTTTCAAATTTTGACAAATCTCAGTGAACCTTCTTGGGACGGAGGGAGAGTAACATTTGGTGAATCTAGTACGGAGTAATACTAATTTGGTGACATAAATATCGTTGTCATTTTGTTTAAACACGGCTAGAAATGTTGAAAGTAAAATCTTTCATTTTTCGACAAAGAGTAAAATCTTTCATGGATGGAGAGAGTATGTAATAGTGTGTTCAATGCAGCTTATCCTTTAATTTTCTCCATCCGCAGTATCATGATGCCTCTATATTTACAAGAATCTAGTGGTGAAAAAAATCCACATGTGAAATAGTAATTTTTTTTAAAAAAAATCAAAGTTCTTCTGATATGTTTTTAGGAAGCACTTCCATTCATTAGACACCAAAAAAATCTGCCGCGAGTATGAATAGATGCAAATCCCATCCAGCTACACTAGCGGTACACTAAATTTGCACGGCAGCAATCTCCTTAGAGTAACCAACGTCAAAATTCACGCAAGACAAAAGCCAAGCAATACGAGAGCGAGGAAATCATCTGCTGAATTCCTACGATTATTTGACCTGCTTTCGAGCATTCGATACTCTTCGATCCGTCAAAGATTCCGCCAGCTTTATCGAGCCCTCAGTACGTCTACGTTCAGAAATGATGGAGCCCGACTGCACGAGGCCATGAGTGCAGCATCATGCATGCGTGCGTGAGGTGCCAGACCAGAACATAACACATGGCCCCAGTTTTGATCCATCTTCCGTGTCCCATGATCTAGGTCCTAGCTTGCTTGATTCCTGTCTGCTCGATTCACGCAACGTGTTGCGTTCAACAAAACTTTATTTCCTGCATATACACAGGATCAGTCCGACGATTGCTGTTGAGTGACGAGAAAGACAGAGTGGATACGGACAGACGCGCTGGCTGGCCCGTAGCAGTCCGTGCTCCACGAATCAGGCCAGAATCCGTGGCCGGGATAAGATTTGTGCACATGTGTTGCAAGCATGCTGCCCTTTCCTCGCTGTTTTTGCTGCGTTTGCAGGTCGCTTGCGTCTACTGATATTGTCAGCTGCATGTTACGGTACATAGTACTGTAAGCCTGAAGTTAAGTGACCCGGACTTTTGGCTCTCGGGTGCAGACGTACCCTATATACTCTAAAAAATGTAGTAATTCCAAATAAAGTCAAAAAAAAATCGAATCCTTTTGGGAATCAAAGATAATCAAGTATTGTACTCGTATAAATTTGTTTGGCCAAAAAATATTTCACATTGACTTCAGGCAAAAAAAAAACAAATCTATGACGAATATAGCGTGAATAGTACTTTAATATAGGACCTTCAAGTCTGTTTTTTTCACCCAGGAAACAAGAGAAGTTATTCCATGGTGAATCTTTCGTATACAAGTACAATACATGACCATCTTTGATTCCCCAAAACATATGAATTTTTTTGACCTTTTTCTGAATTATTATATATTTTTTTCATATAGGGTGTGCTTGCTCCCAGGTTCACCCATGCAATTTCGTGAAGTTAAGTCACAACAATATTTTAGTAAGTTTTTTCTTCGAAAAATGTATTTGCCTTAAGAGGTTGAGCTTTCGTGATTTTTTTTCGAAACACGATATAGATGAAGATGCTCGTAAATACGTACATACACACACTATTATGAACACACGTAGTTGCATCCAACTTTTATGAGCACATTCCAGAGACGAAGTCACCGCGAGACTAATCCAACAGGCCTTCAGATGGATGAAGTTAGCAAAGACGCGTCGCTACCAACGGAAACATCACCATCCACTGAAGAAACAATCTGCCTTTCTATGAGATATCAATGCCTGGTGAACTTGTTACCACGACCCTCTTAAACATAGAACCATATGTTGGTTATAGAACCATATGTTGGTTCGCAACTTCAACGATTCATTCATTTTTTAAAATTAAAAATCTTATTTATAAGTTTCAAATAAAACCGTGCATAGTTAATGATGTATGCAGAATCTTAATGTGATTTTTTAATATTGTGAACTACCCAAAAAATGAAAAATCTAATTAATTTGGAGATTTAAGATTATGCATACTCATATAGTCATATCGACACTTTTGTTATTTTTGTAGCCTAGAATATAAAATATATAAAATTGACATTTTACATGTTTGTGGATATATCATTGTTTTGTCGACAGAATTAAACTAATAAATGTGATTTTAGTTTCTTTTTTAGAAAAACAAGGTCACAGGAACCGGGAGGCAAAAATCTCCACTCTTTTTTTGGGTATGTTATTCGCATTATTTTTCCTGTAGAGACAAAAGGCCACATCGGGCAGAGAGCATAAATCACCGTGCGATCGTGGATATGTATGTATTGGTGCACTAAAACTAACCGGCCCATGCAGACACCAGTACTCTGGGGATTATCTTATGGGGTTGTCTCTGCCTAATGCCAAACGAACTTCGAGGTTAGAGTTGGAGTACTGTATTGAGGGTACATGTGAAAACTGCGGAGTTGCTGTGGGGATGCTGTAGCGGCTCGAGAACGAACATGCCTCGTCGACATCGGCGCCCTCTGGGGCCTATCTCTGCTTTCGGTGATTATCATTTCGTGGACCAGTGTGCGTTTTCTCTCTATATGTTTAATTACGTCTAAACAAATACATACACTTTTCAGATTAAAGAAATGGAAGAAAGGATGCGCATCTTTTCCCTGAAACCGGTTCCAAACTCGTTCCAAAATACCTAACAGAACATGTGGGTCCACATGAAACCTGATATTAAAAAATCACAAATATTGTATTTTTTATCGTTTCACAATATTTGAAATGAATCATGCACGTACATATTGGCTTGATATCAATAATATTTTGCTTGGTAGCTAATATCAATAAAGTTGGAAAGTTGAAAAGGAAGGTTTCTACTTGGTATCTTCGTCGTGGTTACTCTTATCAAAGATAATCTTGCCAGACGTAATTGGCAGGAGAGTAAGAATCTTGTTATTTGTCATCATAATGAGACAATTAAATAATTATTCTTTCAATGCCATTTCGCTAGGTCTATATAGTCAATCATCTAAATAGGTTCTACTTTATATCCACCAAAAAACCTCATGGCCTTTTTGTCGACCTACTTTGATAAATCAACCGCGAGCTTTAACCAAAAGTTGAACCCAAAGAATCCCACGCAACTAATAACAAAATTTGGGTCAAAGTAAGAGTTCCACATATTCAATGAACAACTTGCAGTGATATGACTTTTGGTTTTGCTCTCTTTTGACCAATGGGCGTCGCTGCAAGCTTTGTTAAGGACCAAACAATGCTCATATTATTTGTAAATCTATACTTAATCTGACCACCAAAGTTTATGACAAACACTTTGGAGGAGCACTTCTTATCCCTCATAATAACCACCTAAATACATATATTACAAGATTAGATAATGATAAAACATAAGAAAAATCCTCACCTACTCCGTTTCAAAACTTCAAAATCTGCAGTGATTGCATACTCACATTTTATAAAATTGTTATCTCGGTATGAGTATTTCTATCAAGATTTTCCATACGCCCATGTTTTATGGTTAATTGAAAAATTCTATGAATGATAGAATGCTATGAGTATTACATTCCATTATAGCCTGCAATAGCTTAGCAGTTGGATACTATTTTTCAACTCCGATGTATCTTGATACACTATAACATAGTTGAAGTGTGGGAGTGTGGGACTTGAATTGTTTATTTGGCCATGCATACACAAATTACATCTGCACCAAAACCTCAACGTAGCCATAAAAATTGTAATTTAGAAGATTAAATGGGATCGACGCCATTTGTTGACAGTGTTTAATGGTTTGCCCAAAAATTAGTACCATGATACGGGATTGCCAACCAATATTGTGTAGTAAGTAATTTCACAGGACATTTTTCATATGGGGCACTTTATTTACTTATATCACTATGGTGGGTATGTCTAGAACCCTCATATTTGGTACCTTCTCTTTTTATGTGGATATGTTCCACATCTATATCGTTGGATCGATGCAAGGTGGCATCCCTGAAAACCTATAATATATAAAATGTTTCTCATATACTACTCTTCCCACATACCTCACCTCTAGAATATACCATTTACATTAAAAATATCAAATTCTTAATTCTAGAACCTTGGCGGGGATAAATGTAGTAATTCCCAATTAGCCTCGCCAATGGAAAGAATTCATGAAGTTCTAGGACCCCTTCTTCATTAAGAGACATTAAGAGATGAAAGATGATTTATCCAGAAAATTGTACAAAGGGAAACTAGCGGGTACGCAATACCTTCATCGTTAATGTGGAATTTGTTGACACACAAACACATGTGGTAATATACATAGATATAATTTTATTTGCTTCATCGTTAGACCATGTCGAAATACTGCAATGATGGAGAAGAAGGAAGCAAAGAATAAATTTATACTTTGCTAATGGCCACACCTCTAGAATTCATATTGGATGTTAATTTGTTAGGGCATCTCCAGCGGCGCGACGCAAACGGATGTTGAGCCACTGTTTTCGTCTGCCGTGACCGGAAATACGTCTGGCACCACCTCCAGCGGGGCGACGCAAAGTGACCGGGTCGTCCGCGGAGACGCAAACCTGGCCCAAATATGCGCCAGGTTTGCGTCTCCGTGGACGCTCCGCGGTCGCGGAAACTGTTCGCGTTGGGTGCAACCGGCCCCGGTCAGCAGTGAGTAGGTAAGCAAAAGATTTTTTTCATTACTATTGATTGGCCAAAAGGACCATCTTTACAGAGATGGTTAGTCGAGTTAACCTAAAACTAGAACGGCCGTACCTACTCGCCGTCGTCGAAGCGGGAGCGCTTCGCGCACTCCGCGCGCCGCGCACGCCGCACATGGGACACCTCGTCCTGCCGCCTGCGGCGTTCGAGGGAACAAGGAGCTGTCCCACAGGGCCGCTGCCACCTGGGTAGCCGCTGCCTCCGCCACCGCCTGGGCCTCCTCCTCCGCCGCCGCCTGGACCGCCGCCGCGTCCTCGTTCGCCTGGGCTGCCGCATGCAACCCCACCAGGTGGGCGACGAAGCGGGCCCTGTCCCTAGCTGCCTCCGCCACCACTTCGTCCATGGCGGCGATGGTGACCTCCAGCTCCCGGTTCTCCTGCTCGACCCGCGCGGGAGAAGGGCCCCTACGCTACAGCGAGTCCAGGTCGGAGCACATTAACCCCCGAGCCATGGCCATCGCATAGTTGTGGGTTTCCTCCTCCGCCACCCAAGCCTGACGACGCTGGGCGTCCCCAGCCAGGGACTCGAAGGACGCAAGCAGAACCCGCCGGTCGCCGCCGCATTCGAAGCGGCTGGGCACGGGCGGAGGGCATCGTCCGCGATCTCGTGGATGACGGCGTCCGCCGGAGGGGCCGCCATGGCCGCCCGCGCCTCCGCGAGCTCGGCCCTGGCATCGGCGAGCTCGGCCATGGCGTCGGCGAGCTCGGCCATGGCGTCGGCGAGCTCGGCCATGGCGTTGGCGATCTCCGCCCTGGTCGCCGCGAGGCGCCCTTCCGCGCGCTCTGCCGCCTCCGCCACCGCCTCCGCAACCTCCGCCTCCGCCTCCGCCGCCGCCGCCTCCAGGTCCAGCTGCTGGGCCTCAACGCTGGCGGCAACTACCTCCTCCTCCTCCTTCGGGTGGAGGTGGCGGCACATCTGAACAACGTGCTCCCAACTAAGGTTCTGCCCGGCCATGGATGGATTAGCTTGAGGTGTGCCCGTCGCCCCCGCCGGTGTCCACCATATATAGCCACTGTGGGGCGGGAAACGGCGTTCACGCGCAGGTCGTTTCCCGCGCGCGCGAAACGCCGGCGAAACTTGCCAATGTACTGGGCACGCGCGGGAACGATCGTCGTCGCGCGGGAACAGTTAATCGCCGGCGGCAGCCCTCGACGGGACGTAAAACGCCATTAGCGAGCTTGACGCTGTCCCCGTTAAAAAAATGCGTCCACACCGCTGGAGGTACCCCAGACGCAAATGGTCGCCCTGGACCATATCGCGTCCGCGGACCGAAGCAAACGGACATTTCGGACGTCGAAATACATCGGCCCGCTGGAGATGGCCTTAGTGCTACACTGCTACCTACTCAAAAAAGAAGGTAGGTCAGAGATAACCTCGCGGACCAGCCCCGCAGAGGCACCAAGCGCCTCCACAAGAAGTTAGACACGACGTGACGGGAGGTCAAGCCTCCCCTTCAGATACTTAGGGTATCTCCAGCGGCGCGACGCAAACGGACGCTGAGCGACCTTTTGCTTCCGCCTTGACCGAAAATGCGTCTGGCACCCTCTCCAGCGGCGCGACGCAAAGTGAGTGGGCCGTCCGCAGAGACGCAAACCTGCCGCAAATATGCGGCAGGTTTGCGTCTCTACGGACGCTGCGCGGACGCGCAAAGTGTCCGCCCGCGTCTCCACCGGGCCCGCTTGGCAGCGAGTCTGCATCGAGGGAATTGCTTCGGCGGTCAGCGCTTCCGCGTCTGCGCCGCAGGCTTCGCCATCAATGGCGCGGCTGCCTGTTCTGCGCGTGCACTGGCGGGCGGCGGCTAGGCTTCTGCGCCGCCTTCAATGGCATTGTATCCCCGCGCGGCCACCCTTAAAAGACCACCGGTCGCGTTCCTCCTTCGCCCACACCTCCACTCGCACCACCACCGCCGCAGCGCCATGGGGAAGAAGAACGACTTCGAGGCCTCCAGCAGCGGCAGCAAGAGGGTGCCGCTCGCCGTCACACTGGGGAGGCTAATGCACGGCAAATGCTTGCCGTGTGAGGCCCTGTTCGGCGTGCAACTGCCTGGCGGCTGGCGGCTTAGCTGCCGCCGGGTGCCCATCCCTCTAGTCCCTGACCGGACTGCGGAGATCCGGCGAAGGAGGCGGTACCTGTCGCCGGATCTCCTCGCCGATCCGGCGTACGCCATCGACTCCGACAGTTGGCGTACGTATCTGTCGACCGAGACAAGGATTTTCCCTTTGGGGCTGCACCGCCGACTCGTCCACGAAGACAGGAGGCGCCGAGGCGTCGTCAGCAGGCGCCGACGCGCGCGCAGTTGTTGACGTCAGAAACCCCCTGGCGGGCAGAGACGGGCAACACAGTAGAGCCGGGAACAACTAGGGCTGCGGCTGGCCCCAGTCCCTCAGAGCGACGGCCCGCAAAGCCTCCTGGTCACACGTCCGATGCTATCGCAAGGGCGTGCCACCTGACCTATACCTGGTCAGGAAGGTGTTGGATGATGCCTCGCTTAGTTTCCTGCATGGCATACACGTAAACATTAAATACGAGCCTCGATCGGCTCTCGGGTTATCTCGTGAATCGGCTCAAAGAGCCGATCCACCCATGATTCGTACAAGGTGTCCGAATATATGGTGGTCCTGCTTGATCAAGATAAAGCTAATGAGATCTACGACGATTTAGGGTTTTCACCGCATAATCGGATCATCCTACTCACGATTGGGCCTCGCGCTCGCGCACGGTGACCGTAAGCCGATCCTAGACGAGGGCCTAAAAACCAACACGAGGTTGATCCCCGGAACATCCTTTCTAGGGCTAGCAAACGTCACCCTACACGCCGCTGGATCCTCCAACCCTTTGTAAGGCCTAACTATTGCGGATGTTAAACTAATCCTTGATGAACAAGGAGCAACCGTAACGGATCAGATCTACTAAACTATGATCAAGCGGGGTGCCGCCCCTACACCTAAGATAGGTGTAAGGGCGGCTAGATGTGCAAGGGTTGCATAACGAAAGCATATGATTCGAAGAACAATGCTAACCCTAACACATCTAAGATAACTACGTTGCTCGCCATCAAAAGGCTTCGGCACGAGCAACGCATGAACAACGTGGGCAGGCTTGTGCTGCCTAGATCGCAAGATGCGATCTAGGCAGCATGGTGCTTACCGGAGAAACCCTCGAGACGAAGGAGTTGGCGATGCGCCGAGATTTGTTTGTGTTGAACGTTGGTTGTTGTTTATTCCATAAACCCTAGATACATATTTATAGTCCAAGGGACTTTCTAATTTAGGCGTGCACCTAACCGTGCACGGGTAAAACTCTAACTCTTAACCGACAGGTATCCTAATATGTTACAGATACACGGGCTAACTAGCCCACATTTTGCATATAAAGGCCGATTCACATATTTCTTCTACATATATATTCTTCAAGTCCATCTTGATCGCGGCCCACCTCGACTCGGTCAAATTCCGGTGATAACACATGCCCCCTTGGTTTTGGAAATGACATTTCCAAAATCATTATGCTCTTCTTTCGTCGGGTCATGTCGTGGCGAGCGAAACCGCCGCGAATCTTCCATCATTACGCCTCGCCTCCTGGGCTTCTCTGTACGAATTGACAATTTCGGCATCACGTCCTCGAGAACCGTCATGGCATTAAATCTCCACTACACTCTCTTTATTTATCTGTGCCAAACGGTTCACCACTCCATCCCCTTGCTCTGCTCTATCCACCAACGCCAAAAACCCTCTTCCCCTGCAGCCATGTCTTCCTCTTCCTCCTCCGCTTCAGGCCTCTCTCTCCAATCGTCGCCGAAGAACAAGGAAGAGGACGATCCCCGCTCCGGGGCGAACCCCATCTCCTCTGACAAGGAGAAGAAAGAAGGAGAAGCGGAGAAGACCAAGGCCTCCCCCTCCGCCAGGCTTCCGCCGAAGAAGCGCTCCCGCATGTGGGCGGACAGCGAGGACGACGATGACAACGAGGAAGGAGAAGATGAGGAGGAGGAAGATGATTCCTCCTCCTCCGGCTGGGTATCCTCCAACGAAGCGCTTCCGCGGCTGGGCGGATAGCGAGGATGATGATGATGACGAGGAGGAGGAGGAAGCTCCGGCCGACGGGCCGGGGCAGCGACGGCGAGGAGCTTCTGGGAGCAGCGCCGACGACCTCGACAACGGCGATGATGAGGACAGCGACGACTAGTAGAGTAGGACCAGCGAGTAGCAGTGCACTAGGCACCGAGATCCCTCTTTTGAGAGCCATCGGCTCTTCTTGTAAAGCCGCTCCTTTGAATTAATGAGAATTGTTCTTTCAATTTCTCTTTCCATTAATCCAATTTCCATCCTTCCGCTTGCCACACCAAGACCGATAGCAACGAATCGGATTATTATTTTTTTCTTGACCGTGGTATTTTGCAATCCCACAGCCGATGACTGTTCATCGGCTAATTTGAGAAACCAGTCTCCTTCCTTTTCTTGCAGCACCAGCACGGTCCAAACCTCGTACAAGACGACGGCTTTTCCTTCCCAGCTCCTCCCTGAGAAGATCATGATGCAGTGTCAGCCGATGCAACTCCAATCGGCTCTCAAAAATAGAGCACCTCCCAAGTTAGTGGCCCTCCGAGCCTTAGTCAAGGCGAGAAAGGTAGCGAAATAGCCAATCATGTCGCCATTGACCTCACGCCACAATGCGAGCCGGCCGATTCCAACAAAATCGGCTCCCCAGAGCAGAGAACCTTCAGGGTGAGCTGCCCCCCGAGCTTTTCAGTCTACTCCTTGCGCCTTGTTGATTAGATCGGCTCCTTTCCTTCGGTGGATCTGAGGCAACCCACCCTTGGCCTGATCTGCGCATCCACGCTGCTCTCGGCATTGTTCTTGAAGAGAGGATCCGAGCCATTGAACCATTGAACCACTCCATTGAGGAGTTCTCCCATCATAGTCTCTCTTCGTGGTCCACTTCACCCTCGACGAGTTATACCTCTTGAGTCGACGGCCATGCATCGGCTTTTATATCCTTAAGTCGATGTCTGCTGCATCGGCTGTGCTCGAAAATTTTCAAATTTTTGAATTTTCGGCCGATTTATGCGTCGGCCCCCATACTTTAATACCCATCACCAAAGGATGAGACACTTCTACTGCATATCCTCGTGTTTTATCCACCTGGGTGCCCCCCCGAGCCGATTCCGTCAAGAGAATTGATGGTATCGGCTCTGTTGGATTACATGTTGAACCCAGGCAGAATGGATGGTGAGGATAATTTCGGCCGATTGCTGGAATCGGCCTCCACGTTGCTTGCTCGGTGAAGGTTTTGTGATGTCCCTTCATAAATTTTTGGGGCCGATCACAAGGATCAGCCTCGCCACGTTTGCTCATTGACTTGTTCTTGCTACTCGGTCAGGCCGGTGGATAAAACCAGCCCAATCTCTGACTTTATCATGTTGGTGCGCTTGCTGTCGTCCACCTTGAGTGCATCGTGTAATCGTGGAGCACTAAGCTTCGTCGGAAGAACGAGCACCATGTTTGTGCCGGCCGATGTTTCATCATCGGCTTTCCTTTGCTTGGGGCGCCACTCCATTTTCCGTGGACGACCCTCTTCATCCAGGGTTCGCTGAACCTTCGCAGCCGAGATCAGGCCTTGCCTTCCTCAATGTATGCAAGTATAACCTTTCGGCTTCCTCCGGGCCGCGCAATCGCCGAACCCTGCGCTTCGGGAACGGCTGAGTCCATCGGGGCACCACCTTGGCCGGTGGTACTGTCTTCTTCTTCCCCCTCGTCTTCTGAATCTTCGAGATCTTTCAACCGAGGGGACTCAGCTCGTTTGCTCTGTGGCGGGAGAGGCCCTAGGCGCTTGAATACGGACACGTTGGCTGCCTCCTTCTTTCGGTTGCATTCTGGGCAATTGCCGATTGTGGGCAATCGGCTCATTCCTGAATCCCAGCAGTGTCTGAAGAAGGGACAGTCCCAGTGCCTATCCTCGTCGACTCGCTCCCCCAACTTTCCCTTGGCACGGCGCTCGTGCTCCTCCTCATCACGATCATGCCGACGACGTCTCTGTCGTCCCTAGCCGGGACGATCTTCTTCATCATCGTCGTTGTATCGCCGGCGTTGGTCATACCGACTCACATACTTGTTGAGGAGGTGATCGAGAGAGAGGTCGTTGATACCTTATGTTTTTCACCTCTCCCTCTGTGACGTAGCGCTTGCCGTCTTGGCGGAGCCGATCGCGTGGAGCGGCTTCCTCTGTATCTTTGCTATGAGAGCAGCTGCCCTCATCTCCGTCCTTACCAGAGTGGTGTCCGGGTCCTACCATGTTGATATTGCACGAGAAATCCGGCTGGCACCCTCCATGGTAAGTATACTCCACCATGTTTACGGCGGGGAAGGGGTGTGTGTCGACCTTCATGGCGTATTGGTTGAAAATCAACCGTCCGTTTTCTATCGCCATTTGGATCTGCCGCCACACCCTGCAGTCGTTGGTGGTGTGGGTGAACGTGTTATGCCACTTGCAGTATGGCTTTCCGTTCAGCTCTTGCACCGTGGGGATCTTGTGGCCTTCGGGTACCTTTATATGCTTCTCCGTGAGTAAGAGATCAAAAATCTGCTCAGTCTTGGTCACGTCGAAGTCGAACCCTTTTGGAGGGCCTTGTGGCTTCACCCATTTGCAGGACACGGGGCCTGTCGCTCGAATCCATTCAGCCAC